>NC_057412.1:34124146-34296923 GCF_019320065.1 Cervus canadensis
GGGAAGTCCAGTTACCTATATTAAAGGTAGCAGAGTGTGCATGTCAGTCCCAAGCTTCCAATCTATCCCCACCCCTCCCGCCCACACACAATCCCAGTAATCATAGATTTGTTTGCTCAGAGTCTATTTCTGTTGTGTAGGTAAATTGATTTGTATCACTTTTTTAGATTCCACATATAAGCAATATCATATGATATTTGTCTCTCTCACTCTGACTTACTTTACTCAGCCATTAAAAAGAATGAAATAACGCCTTTTGTAGCAACTTGGATGGACCAGGAGATTATCATACTAAAATTACAATTTTAGACCCAGAATAACACAAAGTAATTATTTCCCCAAGTGGTCTCATTTGCAATGATTCAAACCCCATGCTCTCTCCATCTTGTGGAGGGTAAGGCCTTGGAATCCTTTGCTTCAAGCTGGTAAAGTGGGAGAGAGGATTGTCTGTGGCCGAGTTTATGAACCCTGCCAGTGAGTGGCACATATCACCACCTCTCTCCATTGACCAGAACACAATCATACCGCTACACCTGGCTGAAAGAGAGTGGGGATAGGGCAAGTAGTGTGCTTACATATAATAGAAAAAAAAAAAGAGAGAGAGCTTTTGGAATCCATAGAGCAATCTCTGCCACAAGTCCTTTAACTCACATATGTAGTTTGTCAGGGGCAGCCCCGGTGCCTCAGCGGTAAAGAATCTGCCTGTAATGCAGCAGATGAGGGTTCGATCTCTGGGTCAGGAAGATCCCTTGGAGGAGGGCATGGCAACCCACTCTAGTACTTCTTGCCTGGAGAATATCATGAACAAAGGAGCCTGGCGGGCTACAGTCCTTAGGGTAGCAAAGCGCTGGACACGTCTCAAGCAACTGAGCACTCACAAAGTGCCTTTCGTGTCTCTCACTTACAGTGTGGCTTATCGTGTAATAGACATCCAAAAGGCCATTAAGAAAACATCAGTCTCTTGCTAAATCCATTCATTTCTTCTTCTTTACAAGCAACCATTTTTACTGTCTTCTCTCATTACTTGAATCCAATACTTCTATTAGTGGTACCTGTGTCCTCTATGGGCATTTACTATTCATATCTCATTTCAAGAAAGAATGTATTAGAAGGAGAGCAATTAGCTGACAAACTCAAGCTGTTGTATTTTCAAATTCCCAGCATAGTTTACACCAGGCCATGGAGAATGGTGGGAGCACCAGTTCTGCCCCATTTCTTTACAACCAACTGATTCCTTTCATAGGCAACCTTGAATATCATGCTGCCGTTACCCTGGCTGAGACTTTCGCAGAGTTGCACTGCAGTCTGAGCATCGGATCCAATCCCACATTCTTTGCTTCATAGGTGTCAGAACTGTTTTTCAATCTACAAGCTCTCTATGCCTTCTTTCGTTTTGTTATATTTATCTATTTTATTTTGGCTGCACTAGGTCTCATTGCGGTGTGCGGGCTCTTTCACTGCAGCGTGTGAGCTTTCTCTAGTTGCAGGACACGGGAGCTTCTCTTATCGCAGAACATGGGCTCTTGAGCACATGGACTTGGTAGTTGCGGCCCGGAAGTTCAGTTGCCTGTGGCATCTTAGTTCCCCAACCAGGAATTAAACCCACATCCCTGCATTGGAAGGCAGTTTCTTAACCACTGAACCATCAAAGACGTCCCTCTATGCCTTCTTTTATTCCCTGTTTCAATCCTTCCTTGGCATGCCCACCAAAAATTTCTTGGCAGGTCTAATTCTATCTTGGTATCTGCTTCTTGAATATCTAAATTGAAACAATGACCCTCAAGTTGATTAACCTGGAAATTAAAATGACATCACTTACTCTTCCTTCTAACTTCTTTTAGATCACCAAATCCATGGTTCCATATTAGGAATGCTAATTTCTATTATTTTCTTTACCCCCCACCAATACCTCTGTTAGTCCCCCATCATTTGTCTTGATTACTGAAGTAATCTCTTAAGTAAATTCATCTGAATCCAAACCTGATAGCTGCAATATCAGTCAGACTAACATATTAAAGCAAATTTAGTTTTGTAGTTTCTCCTCAGGAGGCTTGCAAAAGCAAATGCTTCAGGGGCCCAACAGGTGATAAAAGTGAGTGAGGCAAGTGGAGAATGCAGTGACTCATAAAAGCACTGTTCATTCCTCCAGAAGCAAACTCTCAGCCACAGGGCTACAAGGATCCAATGTGAATTCCTGATCTTTCAAGAGAATTTCTGATCTGAGTTTTTATGAGAATTTTTATATTTTTTTAATGAGATAAAACACATAATAATGAAAAAGACACATCTAAGGGCTGAACTTAGCCTGCAGCTGCCAACTTAACCGTTTCTAGAACACAGAATAATCTTTAATATTGGTACATAAGACCTGCCTGGGATAAAACCCTGCTTCTCTCTACATTTTCCTGTCTGTCCACTCTCTCCTCAAACTTGCCCCGAATCACTTGTAGTTCCCTGAGCAAGCCCCACTTTTTATTTTTTTCTTTTTTACGAATCATCTTTGAACTTCCTGTTCTTTTGTCCAGAATCACCTAGCCAATCTCTATTCATTCTTCTGGTCTCATCTTCCCAGCGCTGGCTGAAAGCTCCTTGAGCAAGAATTATGCCTTGTAAATTACTGTGTCCCCCCGGCCCATTGCTATGTCTGATATATAATAAGCATTCAAATTTTTTATTTAGATCAATTAATTAAAAATATTTTTGTCACTGACTCAATGGACATGAGTTTGAAAAAACTCCAGGAGATAGTGAAGGATAGGGAAGCCTGGCGTGCTTCAGTCCATGGCGCCAAAAAGAGTCAGATGTGATTTAGTGACTGAAAAACACAACAACAATTTTTGAAAATATAATAAAGAGGAATGTCCTGAATTTTTGTCCCTATAAGGAATAGTATAAAATTCCTTCAGGTCAATAAAAACTAGTTAATGTTCCAGTTGTGTATCTTGGATCATTAAATATGCTGATTTCTACTAGAACTGGTTCATTTTCATAGGATTTTGTGGACTCCTTTCATAGGTCTCAATGCTCTCATTTTTCTTAGTACAGTTAAGTCATTTAAGTAGACCCTTGAACCAGAGCTTAGCTATAAAAATTTAACAAGGTAAATGCCAAAGCTATTCTGATCCTCCCTACTCCCTTCTTATGTACAAATAATGCCAACATGCCTACTAAAAACTATCCACCTTATGGGGCACTTGGGATACACATTCTATTGACCCAGGGGATCTAGACACAATTCTGAAAAATAAGTGGTGGAGTTAAATACGCTATAAAATGAAGATTTTGGAATTTACAGGAGTCCTCACCCCCAAATTCTCTGGGAAAACCCAGTTACAAGTTGATGGCGAAAAGTCATAATTAAATCACATTTTCCCACTAAGTGGGCTATCATCTTTCTTCCTTGAACAATGATAATTTTCCACTTAAAATTAATAAAAGTGACAAGAGCAATGATAACAAGAATTTTAAAACAGCTTCATAAATTCTATTACATATATGTGCATATGTATGTATTATTATGTTTACTTGTTTCAAATAATTAAGCATTGTCATGTTCCAAGCACTTAATATATACTATTTTACTTAATTTTTCCCAACAGTTCTATGATATGTGTGTTATTATCTTCTTTATAGGTTGAGGTTTAGAGTCGTTAAGAATCATACAAATTTGCACAGCTATCAAGTAGAGCTAAATCAAAATCAACTGCAGGACCCTTGCTCTGAATGGCTACACTTTATTACCTGTCAGTATAATACTACTAATGAGGATAAAATCTGAAGAACAGTCATGAAATTCATACTGGATTTAAGATCTTGAGTAGTCTCTATCTTGCCACTTTTTAATATGCATGATGATACTCAGTGACTATAGCAGAGACATATTTCTGCAGAATTCTTTGACTCTTACTACCGTAGTAGAGGAAGGAGCAAGCAGTTACCCTTGATTTCATTTCTGTGAACTCCATTTCAAGAGCATGAGATTTGTCTGACATATGGTGAACCCTTCAAGAAAACATGCTCCCTTGAACATTCAACAAATAATCTAATTTGGAAACACCAAATACCACAAGGAAAAAGTAGTACTCTTGTGCTATTTTCTGACAGATCTCCACACCAATGATTTATGGAAGTGTGTTAAGTTTGGGATTCTTATCTGAAGCCAAGAAAAAAGCCCTTACATTTTTGAAGCCTATCACCATCTATGATGGAAGCCAAAGCCTTGGAATGTTTGCTAAAATCAAGGATGAGAGAACACAGAATGTCATGTACTATCAAGAACTTATTGACTTTCATATGGTTCTCATTTATTCTCATGCATGGCAAATCAAAAGCCTTGGGAGGAAGCCAATACAAATTGTTATAGATAACACTATCTGAATTTAACTGTCATAGGTATGCTTCATATAATAAATATATATTTCATATCAGCAACTCAGCAACACAAACATGGAAAAAGACTGTAGTCAAAATTCATTTGGATATTCTCATTCAGAGAGTACTCAATTTGCCAAATTATTATTTATCTTGGGCTGGAATCCCCTTAATATTCAACTTGTTTTATGATTCTGACTCAAGAGATCACATATATATATATGGAATATTGACATCATGTTACAATGATATCTTAGGGTAATAAAATTATATTTTAATAATGAATGTTTATTATGAGCTTCCCTGATGGCTCAAATGGTAAAGAATCTGCCTGCAATCCACGAGACATGGGTTTGATCCCTGGGTCGGGAAGATCACCTGGAGAAGGAAATGGCAATACAATCCAGTATTCTTGCCGGGAGAATTCCATGGACAGAGGAGCCTGGCAGGCTACATTCCTTGGCATAACAAAGAGTCAGACACGACTGAGTGACTAACACACAAGCCCATGTTCTTCCAGAATCAAATAGTTAAAATTGTTCTTATTTTCAATTTTTCAATGACATTTTACAAATAGCAATTTTTTCTTTTTTAATTGGCTACAGTCCAGTTTGAGGCATCATTAGATCATGGAAGGCTCTAGCATGACACATAATATTTAGTACTAATAGTGGTGGACCATTTATTAAATGCCTTACACGATGTCTAGAACATGGTAAGTAGGCATACCGTAAGAACTGGGTTGGCCAAAATGTTTGTTTTGGGCCAACCCAAATATCTGTTGAATTAACTTTAAAAATATTATGGAGTGTCAAATGAATAGTATTACCTTTGTCAACTAATATGGCCTGAATCCTGTGAATAGCATGCAATTTAGTTCCACTCAGATTAATGTTCCTCTCAAACATTTAGAGAGAGAATGTGCTTTGTAAAGAAAAGTCTAATCTAACACATGACCTGGTCCATGGCCTAGACCATAAAATAAACTCATCATTGCTTACTAAATGATAAATATTTTTAATGCAATATCACTACGGGTAATGAAAGAATCTTATGATATCGCCCTGCTGTGAAGGAAGGAAATACAAATATGGTAAATGACTGACTAAAATTTAAAGGGTTAGTAAATGTCAAAGCCAAAAACAGGATTAAAATTTTTTGAGAAATGTTTTCCTTCTAAAACAGCCTGTACATAAGAAATCAAGATATATTGAAACAAAATGTTGTTCTTTGTTTCTTTGTTTGTTTTTAAGGAATGTTCCAGTTACTATGGTTACATAATTTCATTTAGTGGCTTAAAACTCTCTTAAAGCCATTTATTTCCCAAGTAGTCCATGGGTCAAGAATTCACACATGGCATAGAGCAGAGAGAAGTTGTCTGGGCCTCAGATTGAAGACTCAAAGCCTGGGGGTTGGAATCATCTGAATGCTTATTCACTCACAGCTACTGGCTAATATTGGCTATCATTTGGGGACATACCTGGGCTATTGGTGGGAGCGCTTATACATAGGATGTCTTCCCGGCATGGGCTGCTTCACAGCACTGTAACTAGTTCTAAATACAAGCATCTCAAGGGAGGGGAAGGAGAAAGAAACCTATCAAGAATTGTGACGTGTTTGAGATTCTACCCTTCTTACAAGACAACTGGTTAGCCTGTCACACTTTCACGGACCTGGTGGAAGACGTGAGGTTTCTGGGTTTGAGACAATAGACAATTTGGCACTTCCAGCAGTACACATAGCGTCATCCATCGTTTTCACATGCTGATTTCACAGGTCCTGATTTCCATAGAGTAAGAGAAAGAGAGTCACGTCACACTTGCATATGCAATGGGTTGTTGAATGTAAGGACACCTGCATTTAAGGAAACTTAGTTTTTTATAATGGGCTTCAAGCTAAACTGTCAAACCTTTGTCTCAATGGAAGATATTTTTATCACGTTGGAGAATAGAGATCAACTCCCTTGTCCTTTGCTTTCCCTTGGTGAAGAACGACTATATAGAAAATTGGGATGTAAGTATCTTCAAGGATGTATAATAATTAAATGATGCTTCTTAAGTAAATATTTAAATTTGTGTGAAAAATGCATATAAAATATGGTGAAATTTGGCAGTTTTTTTTTAACTAGGGAAGCTTTGTTTTGTATTTTTTTTACTAAATCTATATATAATTAGTGTAGAATTGATATTTTTACTAATTTGAGTTTTTCCAATCCAAAAGCATGGTAAATTTCTCTATTTATTTAGGTATTTTTGATGTATTTCATAAATATTTTATAATTTTCATCATTGAGACCTTATATATGTTTTAATTTATACCTAAGTATCTCATTCTCTTTGACACAATTGTAAGTGATATTGTGACTTTAATTCATTTCCACATGTTAATTATTGATTTCTAGAAGATGATTATTTTTTATTTTATATCCTGCTACTTTGTTGAACTCACTTATTACTGCTAAATTTTAATTTTTATAGATGCTTTGGATTTTTCAATGTAGATAATCTCACCATCTAAAAAGAGTAACAACTTTATAGCTTCCTTTCCAATCTATATGTCCTTCATTTCTTTCCCTTCCTTACTGTTCTTACTACAACTTTTAGTACTTTATTAAATAAGAGTGATGTGTAAGCATCCTTGCCTATTTCCAGTCTTAGGGATAAAGTATTCAGCCTTTCATCTAAGTATGATATGATGCTAGCTATAAAAATTTTTGTGGTGCTTTTTCTCAAACTGAGAAACTTCTCCTATAGTCTTACTTTTCTGAATTTTTTCATGAAGATGTGTTAGAATTTTTCAGATGTTGCTTTTCTTCCTCAGTTGGTAGGCTCATGTGATTTTCTTTTTTAGCCTGTTTACAAGGTGATTATATGGTTTGATTTTTGAATAATGAACCAACTTTTCATACCTTGAGCAAACCTCCCTTGCTTGTGGACTATAAAATTATTTATTGTGTGTATAAAATTATTTAATACATTCCTGGATTCAACACTAAAGTTTTGTTGAGAATTTTGCATCTGAGTTCCTGAGAGACATGCAAATGTGATTATCTTTTTTTCCTCTCATCCTACATTTTTTCTCTAACTTCCTTGCTGGGCTTTTGGTGTCAGGCTTCATTAAAAACAAACAAACAAAATAAAGTAGGACTTCCCTGGTGGCTCATCTGGTCAAGAATTCACCTGCAGTGTGGGAGACCTGGGTTTGATCTCTGGGTTGGGAAGATCCCCTGAAGAAGGGAAAAGCTACCCACTCCACTATTCTGGCCTGGAGTATTCCATGGACTGTATAGTCCAGGGGGTCATAAAGAGTCAGACACCACTGAGTAACTTTCACTTTTTATAAAATACATTGGAGATTATTCCTTCCTTTTTCATTTCTAGAAGAGATTCTATAAAATTGTGTTAATTCATTTTTAAGTGTTCATAAAATTCTCCAGTGAAATTATCTAGACCTGGAGATTTATTTCTCAAGTGATCTTAAATTATTAATTCAGTTTATTTTTTAATGGTTTTGGGATTTTTAGGTCATCTGTTTCATTTTGGTTGAGATTTGATAATTTGTAGTCTTTGAGAAATGTATCCATTTTAATGAATTGTCACATGTATGAGTATAAGGTTGTTGGCAGTATTCTCTTGTCTTTCTAATGAATATGGGGTCTGGAATACAACTTGTCTTATTATTAATGTTTATTATTTACATCTTTACTATTTTCATTTTTTAGTCTTTCTAGAGTTTAATATCTTTATTATTTTCTGGGGGGAAGGAACATCTTTTGTTTCATTGATTTCCTCTATTGCTTCTTATTTTGATTTTCACTGGTATTTTCTCTTATCTTTATTATTTCTTTCCTCCTACTTGCTTCAGAGTATTTTGTTGCTGTTGTTCTTTTCCTAGTTTCTTGAATTAAGAACTTGGATTATTAATTTCAGTCCTTTTAGTCCTTTTAAAATAAGCATATGGCTCTATAATTTATTTTATTGTTACCTTAGAGACATCTCATTAATATTGATACATTTTGTTTTGTTTTACTTTTCATTCATTCTCTATATGTTTTATTTCCTTTGAGTCTTACTATTTTAAAATGAATTACTTAAAAGTATGTTGTATATTTTCTTTCTGCCATTGATTTATTATTTGATTTTGTAATAATTAGAGATTATATACTGCATGATTTCTATCATTTTAAATTTGTTGAAGAATCTTTCATGACCTAAGGCATGGCCTCCCTTAGTAAATGGTCCATGGACACATCAATAGAATGCTGTCTTGGGTGGGTATTTTTATCAGTGTATATTAGATCTTGTTGGTTAGTAGTGCTTTTGAGATATTCTATATTATTGCTTACTTTTGTCTATTTCTGCTTTTTATTGCTTAAAGTGGGGCTTTGAATTTCCCAACTATAATTGTGAATTTTCTTATTTCTTCTTTCAGTTCTATCCATTTTTGCTCCATGTGTTGAGAAGTTCTGCTGTTGGTGGAGAGGCACATTTACAATAACTATGTCTCATTGGCAAATTAATCCTTTTACTGCCAATCAGTACCTTTCTTTTTCTTTACTAAATTTCTTAACTCTAAAATCACTTTATATGATATAAAAATAGCTACTCATTTTTTAAATTAATTTTTGTGTAATATATTTTCTTTCATCATTTTATTAATATCATGTTTATGTCATTATATTTGAAGTAACTTTATCTAAATTCCATATAACTGGACCTTGATTAGTATCCACTTTGCCAACCTCTGTCTTTTAATTAGTGCATTTAGATAACTTATATGTAAATTAATTATATTGTGACTTATCTATCAATTTACTATTTTTTCTGAGTTTTCTCACTGTTTCTCATTCTGCACTTTCTCTTTTATTTCTTATAACTTAGTACTTTATTTGAATTACATTTTGCATCTTTTTTTTAATGTTTTAAGTATAATACTATATAGTTTTCTTAGTACTTGCTCAAGGTATTGTAATAAACATTTGTAATTTTGAACGTATATATAAATTCTGATAATGTTCAGGTGAATACATTACTTCTTTTTAAAAATATGAAATGAAAATTGGCCTAGATTTATTTATAGTTCCTTCATATTATTAAATTCTTTAATATGTGATGGATATTCAGTATTTTAGTATAATTAGTATATTTTAGTTTAATTAGTATAATGTGTAATTCAATATTATACATTTATTATCATTTAAAAATTATGTGCTATGTTTGGGGAAAAACCTGTATGTATTTTCTATTTTATTGATTTTTAACTGAAAAAGAATGCATATATTTGCATGTATATATGTATTTATATCAGTTAAAACAATTTTTGAAATGGTTATACATAGATATAGCAATTAATAGTAAAATATGATTCACTATTCATGCTACCGAGCAGAGTCTTTTGTTTTTGTTTTTGTTTGCATATTTTATTATTTTTATTTTTATTTTTTTATTTTTTTATTTTTTTTATTAGTTGGAGGCTAATTACTTCACAACATTTCAGTGGGTTTTGTCATACATTGATATGAATCAGCCATAGAGATACACGTATTCCCCATCCCGATCCCCCCTCCCACCTCCCTCTCCACCCCATCCCCCTGGGTCTTCCCAGTGCACCAGGCCCAAGCACTTGTCTCATGCATCCCACCTGGGCTGGTGATCTGTTTCACCATAGATAATATACATGCTATTCTTTCGAAACATCCCACCCTCACATTCTCCCACAGAGTTCAGAAGTCTGTTCTGTACTTCTGTGTCTCTTTTTCTGTTTTGCATATAGGGTTATCGTTACCATCTTTCTAAATTCCATATATATGTGTTAGTATGCTGTAATGTTCTTTATCTTTCTGGCTTACTTCACTCTGTATAATGGGCTCCAGCTTCATCCATCTCATTAGAACTGATTCAAATGAATTATTTTTAATGGCTGAGTAATATTCCATGGTGTATATGTACCACAGCTTCCTTATCCATTCATCTGCTGATGGGCATCTAGGTTGTGAGCAGAGTCTTTTGAATTGGCCTGTCTGGAGTTTAAAGAGTTAATTGAAAACAGTTCAGATCCCTCTTGATTGGTTGTAGTAATTCTGGATTATTTGACATATGGGAGGAATTCTGTTCTTTCTTTTCAAAAAAAAAAAGCATCTTCATTTGATTTCTGTATATTTTGTATTTTTGCTGTATTAATAAAGGTGTCAACTTTAAAACCTACAAAAAACAACTGCTATAATATCAGCTCACATCTGTAATTCTTTTATTTGGTTGTAGATCACTGAACAACTGAGATAATACAACCAGAACATGAAATTAGCTGAGTTATCTCTCAGTACTAACAGAAGACAAAAATTCCATGAGTTTAAGCAGCAAACACTGTGTTTTTTGGCTGTTTGCTTCTTTCAGGATACCTGCTGTATGTCACACATGATTCCAGGCCCTTGGACATGTTGATGAAATAGCAAGGAAAAGAATGTAGTGACACTGAAGTTAATGTTGAAGCCTAAAAAAGGTATCAGTCCTATTGGGCTCTCAGAGAGTTCAGATGCTAGGATGATTTGCTCTTCCCACAATCTATGCATTGTTAAATAAACCCACATTCCTTCAGTAAACTGCATTTTTTTCTTGGTTCTGTACATTCTGAAACAGTCTAGACAGCACCCTTAGTTATTACACTTCTGGAAGATTGGCTAAGAAAATTTACTTATATGTCCCCAGGTAAGTGGAACACTAAAGAGCTTTTTAAAAGTGACTATTTTGAATGGACAAGAGAATAAATATGAATATCATCAGATATTATATGTCACTGTGGGCTTCCCTGGTAGCTCAGCTGGTAAAGAAGGAGACCCTAGTTTGATTCCTGGCTCCGGAAGATCCCCTGCTGAAGGGGTAGGCTACCTACTTCAGTATTCTTGGGCTTCCCCGTGGCTCAGAGGGTAAAGAGTCCACCTGCAATGCAGGGGACCTGAGTTTGATCCCTGGCATGGCAACCCAGTCCATTATTCTTGCCTGGACAATTGCCATGGACAGAGGAGCCTGGCAGGCTACAGTCCATGGGGTCACAAAGAGTCAGACATGACTGAGTAGCTAAGCACAGTACATATATGTTAGTGTAAATATTTCCTTGTTAAAAAGTACTGTGGTGGAAATGAATCAGGATTGAGGTTCAAACAAACCTGAATTCAAGACTCTTTGCGCATGTGTACTCCATCATGCCCAGCTCTCTGTGACCCCACGGACTATCGCCCACCAGGCAAGAACTCTGTAGTCACTTGCCATTTCCTACTTGAGGGGATCTTCCCCACCCAGGGATCAAACCTGCCTTTCTTACATCTCTTGCACTGACAGAAAGATTCTTTACCACTGCGAGACCTGGAAAGCCCTCAAGACCCTTACTATTAGCTATTTTTAGTAGATGCACTCAATGCTGGCTGAGTTCCATATATTCAGCTTATTTATTGTGTATATAAAATAATTACATCAAACTAATAGAGTTGGAAAAGTAAAATGGAATATTATAGGTAAGGTGTTTTCCTTTGTTCCCCTAATCAAAAAGTACTTTACTTATCCCTATTTCCTTACCTTGGTTCAGTTTAAAGCCTGGTTTTAGGATTTATGTTCACAGAATTGAACTCTGCAGGAAGTAAGTTTTAAAGGTATATTCTGGGAAGCTATTTGTGGGCCATTGTTAAATGTTTGGCCAACTCTGATAATAATTTTTTAACATTAAAACTCACTAACAATTATTTTCAAAATGCAGAAGAAACTTTTTCCTATTTCTCATTGTCAATAAAATAACTTTTGTTTTTGACATTTGAAATATGCAATAACAAAAATTATATAAGGTAGACAGTTTCCTTCAGTGAAATAGAATAGTTTGATTTCCTCTGGAAGCCAGTTTTCAGCCCCAACTTAAATAATACAAAATTCAATTTCCGTTTCCTGGTATTAAATTATAGGCTCTATATTCCTGATTTACAGTGGACTACATACACTGAGAGGCCTGGAAATGTTGTTTCAAATAAGGAGATATTAAGTGTGGTAAATGGCCTTTGCATGAGCATAGTTTCCTGTTATGTAGGACACATAAATTATTAGATTTAGCTGAAAAGTTTGAAAATGTTTCCAACATCTTTTAACAATTAAAAGGAAGAAAAAAAGTGAGGCTCTGAGAAGATCTGATTCATTCAGCAGCAAATCTGTATTCTGATTAAAAGAACCATTTGATCCTACACAGTAAGTGCATGGAAACAAGTTGGCCAGCTACTTAATTCAATGTGGTTGTTAGAAAAGAAAATATGGCTCTTATGCAGGGTTTTAGCCTGTGTAGCTTTGTGATTGTGTTTGTTTACCCGTGGTGGAAATCTCCTTATTAAATTGTGGGCAAAAGTCACTTTTATGGGTTTTTTTTAACAGTAACTGCTTATTTCAGGAAGCATTAGATTAAAATGCTAGATGCAGATCCCTGGGGTTGATCTCATAACAGAACTAGAGCACATTGCCTTGATATTTAGACATGTGCAGGAGACAGACAATTTCCTAAAGGACTGGAGGCAATTTCTTCTTTTAGTTCTAAAACCAATTTTGACCATTTTTTCTACCTTTAGTAAAGATACGGGCACATACATCAAAAGATGAGGTTTGATAAAGCCTCTTCTAATTTTACAAGTATACAGCAACTGAAATACACGTGGTTGGAAAACATTACTTAAAAATAAAAAACTCAGTATTGTATGTACAGATGTTCTCTTGTCTGTGCTCATTAGCTGTTATATTATCAACACTATTAGCAACATGGCACTGATCTTGTATGTTTCCTCTTCTCCGCTGCTGGCTGTGTATTCCACTTCTTCCGGGGCCGGGGAAGCCACACATCTTGTGTACTAAACCATATGGAGCATGTTTTTGCATGAACCTTCATGATTAAGGACATCCGTCTTAGCCCTTACTTTTGCCTTCAAGGGAGTCTTTGCATCACTTAATGATATAGCTAACAGCATGTTTTTTCTCATGAAGTTAGCCCTACACAGCTTTACTGAGGGCTCCACTGTTTTCCTTCCTAATAAAAACACATTCCTAATGGATGATGAAAGTGAAAGAGGAGGGTGAAAAAGCTGGCTTAAAGCTCAACATTCAGAAAACTAAGATCATGGCATCTGGTCCCATCACTTCATGGCAAATAGATGGGGAAACAGTGAACACAGTGGCTGACTTTATCTTTGGGGGGCTCCAAAATCACTGCAGATGGTGATTGCAGCCATGAAATTAAAAGACGCTTACTCCTTGGAAGGAAAGTTATGACCAACCTAGACAGCATATTAAAAAGCAGAGACATTACTTTGTCCACAAAGGTCCATCTAGTCAAGGCTATGGTTTCTCCAGTGGTCATGTATGGATGTGAGAGTTGGACTATAAAGAAAGCTGAGCACCAGAGAATTCATGCTTTTGAACTGTGGTGTTGGAGAAGACTCTTGAGAGTCTCTTGGACTGCAAGGAGATCCAACCAGTCCATCCTAAAGGAGATCAGTCCTGGGTATTCATTGGAGGGACTGATGTTGAACTCCAATAGTGGAGTTTGGTGGCCAAACTCCAATAGTTTGGCCACCTGATGTGAAGAGCTGACTCATTTGAAAAGACCCTGATGCTGGGAAAGATTGATGGCAGACAGAGAAGGGGACAACAGAGGATGAGATGGTTGAATGGCATCACCGACTCGATGGACATGAGTTTGGGTAGACTCCTGAGTTGGTGATGGACAGGGAGGCCTGGCCTGCTGCGGTTCATGGGGTCACAAAGAGTTGGACACGACTGAGTGACTAAACTGAACTGAACTGAATGGATGAGTCTTTCTCTCTTTTGTCTTCTTTATTGCTTTTCTTCCTCTCACCTTCCCTTGCTCACTTCCTTATTTCTATTCATATTTACTGGGTGTCAAATAACCATAGGATCTATAATATTTCAAATTATAATCTATAAAGATTGTCTGCAAATTCTAAATGCAATTCACTTTTGTATTCAACTGTTTGTTTTGTATACCCTGTGAATTTCTTAAATTGTATATGTTATTTATCAAAATATTTTACTTTCCAAATATTTTATTATAAGTAATATGATTCAGATTCAATTCCCTTAGATTTTTCTAAGAATATTCTTAATGAATCTATCAAAAAATGTCCATATACCTCATAAGTTAACAACACAAAATGTTGATAGTTCTGTATTGAGATTCTAGTTCTTCCTACTTAAGAGATGTTCTTCAATTTATTCATATGTATATATGATAAGCACTTAATCAAAATCAATTTTTAATTACTTTTAAACAAATATAGTGACATTAAATAGATAGGAAGTACAATGATATGCCATTGAAACTCTCAAAAACACTAGCAAATAAGTATGAAATATGTGAAGTTAGTAAATCAAATACACTATATATTGTTGATTTCTCTTTACAATTGGTAGAAGATTTCTTTGTTAATGCAAGATAAACTTCATTGAAAACGTTCTGGATAATGAAAAAGTCTGAATGTAAACTATGTCGCAGACTTTAATCCTTGTTTCTCCCATTGGTAAAATGTCTAGTCCCATTTATTGCTAAATGCAGTGTTCAGATGTGTTTCCAAATAATTCCAAGCGGTAAAGTTGAATATCCATTTAAGTGAGAGTACATTGAATAGTGAATTGGAAATATTGATATTTATTTACTCTTCCTAGTGCTTGCATTTACTTTTCAAAATGCATAATATCTGTTCAACAGAAATGTTACTGAGTATCTATGGATGTTCAAGTACCGTGTGTAATACACTAAAGATACAGATGGTCCCAACTCTGGTGGAGGATTCTACCTTTGTTGGTACTGAGAGTTTGAGAAGAAAATATTGTTCTTAGAAACAATAATGATAGACTTTATTTTCAAGGGTTTAGATTAATAGAGTAATGGCCAAAACTGATATATTTAAATTGTTGATGTGACGACATTGATATTCCCCAAATGAAAATATAGTGCTATGCTATAACTTGTTTTTATATCCCATAGATGAGATATATATTTACATACTATAAATTCACCTGTCTTAAGTGTACAATTTTGATTATTATTAGTAAATTTTATAATCTTGCTACTGTCTATCTACTATTTAAAAATACTTTCCTCACTTTAGAAATCTTCCTTGTATCCTTTTGCAGTTCCCCACTCCCAATCCCAACCCAGACCCAAGCAAACACTGTTCTGCTGTCTATCTCTATAGATTTTCCTTTTCTAGAAATTCCATTAAAATGCAAAGATACATAATACAGTCTAGAACAAATGTAATCTTATCACAAATTTTCTCATGTTTCTCAGCTTTCCTCTTACTGCAACAGCTACATTTCAAGTGGCATTTTGAAATGTGGAAGATACATTTTGACTAGGAACTTTCATGGTATCAATCCATTAATTCTACCAATGGCAGCTTGCTCAAGAAAACCATTATCCATTTTTAGAAAAGAAACAAATGGAGATGTAGGTGAGAGGAACATTTTGACTTTCCATTCTAAAATACTAAATGTCCTGTTTCCCCAATATTTCACCATGCAGAAACAAGACCAATGTTCAGTATTCAATGGCAGTATTGAAGTTCTCAAATTTGAAAGAAAGACTCATAACCAATTTTTATTTTAACTCTTCTGATGCAAGGAAGAGTGCTAATATTTTACTGACTGCTTTATATGGGACAACACTCCACAAAAAGTAATTCTTTTATTCCTTTATTATAATTATGATGTAGATAATATTTTCTTTATTTTATAGATGTAGAAACTGGGCCTTATAAAAGATCATACATTTGCCTAATGAAACAGCTAGTAACTGACAACTGAGATTAAAGAGAGTTTTGTTGGGGTCTGACAGAAACTCTAAATTGAAGAGATATACACAGTAGGTGTTCATAGCAGCACTGTTCACAATAGCCAAGACAAGAAGCAACCTAAATGTTCATTGATAGCTGAATGGACAAAAAAATAGGTGCTCAGTAGTGTCCAACTCTTTGCGACCACATGGACTGTGTAGCTGGCCAGGCTCCTCTGTTCATGGGATGCTCCAGGCAAGAATACTGGGGTGGGTAGCCATTCCTTTCTCCAGGGAATCTTCCTGACCCAGGACTCAGAACCAAGTCTCCTGCATTGCAAGTGGTTTATTTACCATCTGAGCTACCAGGGGAGTCCTTTATATATAAAAAATGCCATTTGCAGTAACATGAATGGACCTAGAGATTATCATACTAAGTCAGACAGACAAATATTGTGACATCACTTACATGTGGAATCTAAAAAAGAAACAAATGAACTTATTTAAAAAACAGAAATAGACTTACAGCCATAGAAAATATATTAATGGTTACCAAAGGGGAAATTGGAAGAAGGATAAATTAGGAGCTTGGGATTAATAGATAAATAATACTAGATACAAAATGGATAAACGTCAAGGACTTACTGTGTAGCACAGGGAACTATATTCAATATCTTGTAATAATTTATAATGGAAGGGAATCTGAAAAGAATATATGTATGAATACGCATATAAACATATATATGTATAACTGAATCACTGTCGGTATACCTGAAACTAATGTACTGTAAATCAACTATACTTCAATAAAAAGCTATTTGTTTTGAAATAAATAAATTTTATTAAAGTAAGGTAGCTCAGCTGGTAAAGAATCCACCTGCAATGCAGGAGACTCTGGTTCAGCTCCTGGGTTGGGAAGATCCCCTGAAGAAGGAATAGGCTACCCACTCCAGTATATTCTTGGGCTTCGCTGGTGGCTCAGCTGGTAAAGAATCCGCCTGCAATGTGGGAGACCTGGGTTCTATGCCAGAGTTGCAAAGATCCCTTGGAGAAGAGAATGGCTACCCACTCCAGTATTCTTGCCTGGTGAATTCCATGGACAGAGGAGCCTGGCGGGCTACAGTCCATGGGGTCACAGAGACTTGGACACAACTGAGCAACTTTCACTTTCAAAGTAAAAATAAAAGGAAGTTGGTCTAACTTTAAATCCACTGCTTTAGTTTCTCAAAGAATTGAAATACTTTGATATTAAACTCACTGGTGGTTATGGATACCCTTTTTTTGTGTGTGTGTAATGGTTACCTTAAGATCTGAAATAATGCTCAGTACACAGTAGAGTTTCAGTAGTTTATAATCAGCTGGTTAATCATTTTAATGGTTATTAAATACTCATGTTCCAAACACTATGCTCACAGTCTGGGATTTTTAAAAGAGTAATAAATGAAATAAGCTCCCATGAAATTTTCCCTTATTCTGAAAATTTCCCCTCCTAATGAATCCCAAATCACAGGATATTTATATTTTAAAATTTCTTTCTACCTGTAAAAAGAGTCAGTTTTGCTGATCTCTTTCTCTACATTCCCAAAAGCAAAATTTATGCCACTTTGCTGTTTGCACCGCTTTGCTGTGCAAATTGATATAACTTCTATTTTGTTGGTAGATTATGTTATTGCTGTTTTTCTTTTTTGAAGGACAGGAAAAACTAACAGGCAAGTAACCTTGTATCACACTTAGCACTCTTCAAGTATTAAAAATTTTATAACATAAATTTTATGCATTCTGAGAGAGTGTCAGTCTGAAACTCTGTATGGAAGTAGTAGATGAAAATTTCTTTTAGATGAAAATTTCCAATCTGGCTTACTGGAAATTTTTAGCAATAAGTAAAATCTTAATGAATTTCCATCTGCAAGATTTTCACACACTTTTTATCAGGTACTAGAGAAACACTGAATGTTAATGTCCTCAAATTTTGCTGAACTGATGTACCATATAACTCCTCTCATATTAAATATTTCACCCACTTAACTTCACCAGAAGTAGTGTTTTCACAATGCATGATAATGACAAAGACAGAATGACAGGAAGAGAGAAAAGTGCCATCAGGTTCAGAGTCTAAAGAAAAAAAAGGAAAACCTCTTCTTTCTTTTTGCTATGTGTTACTTTTTTCATTTCAATAAAGAAACATGATTACATTGGCAAAACACATTTTGAAATGCTCTTAAATTCTTCATTTCCAACTTAAATCAGAAATCTTATTTCTTAAACTCTTAAGATATTTGTGTGTATATGAGTGTTGTGGTAGAAAAAATACATATCATATGAGATTGACATGTTATTAAGCATTGCTATCAATAATATGTTTAACTGATGCCTGAAATTGAATAATTGTGTTAATAACTAATACTCATGATATCTTGTACCTGAATTTTTCTTGTACAATTTTCTCTCATTGTCTTTCATGTTTTTTTTTTCTTTCTTGTTTTAAATAGGAGTTCAAACTTGGGTCATGTGACCATATTATTAAGTCTATCATTCAAAACGTTTATCAGGAAATTGGAAATTTAAAAATGACTTATGCATGGATGTGCTGCCAGAGACGAAAGCATAAGGCAATGGGGTGTTTCTAAATGTCTTCCAATAACAAAGAAAAAAACGGAAGTTATTTGGGATCTTAGAAAATGGTTAAAGAAAAAGTGAAACCTGAAACTAAGGAAACAAAAGTTTAGACAAGATAATCCCAACATCAGAGAGAGCATTTGTCATTGTCAGAACTCCAAAGAGCAATAAAGCTTTAATCCATTTCATGGACCCCAGGCCTCATGGTCTAGTAATTCTTATGTCACCAAACCATCTTATGATCTGTATGAAATTACAGAGTGTCACCACTCTACATCTGCAATCTTAATGTTTCCGTCCTTTGATTGCATGACAAGAAAACTCTTGAACCAGAGCACTCCACTTCACAGGAATTGGATAGAACCAGCTGCTCATGATTTTAGAGTTTTTTTTATAAAGGTTTTTTTACATCCAGGAGTCTTGTATGACCTGCATCTATTTTCAGAATTCTTCAGGAAAAATCTTTGACTGCCTTTTAGTACTGTAAACATTTTTTAAAATACTGAGAAAGTTTTTCAAAGCTACCTATAGACTCACTTCCTTTTGTTTCTTTAACTTTGTAATAGTTAAGAAATAGTTAAGTGACCATGTTAAATTATGCTCATTGATTTCAAAACATAACTTTTTTGATTGCTTCATTGCAATGAAAAGAAGCATTATTACCTAAAGAAGCATTATTGTCTAGAATTAATATTTACCAAAATTGATTTCATAATGGATTACGTGTGTATTTTTAAAAATTTTTGTTGTGAAGTATCAAAAATGATAGTTGATGTTTTATTTGATATGAACAAACTAAAGGGAGCTTAGAAATGTAATCAGTGGAAAAATAAATTTCAAGTTATACACAATTCTTACAAATCCCTTGGGCCCATTTTTTCTATTCCTGGAAATACACACTTTTGCAAAGCTCTCTGATAGCCTCATGAACGGTCAATGATATTTTATTTAGCATCAATTTCCCTCTCACATACTGCGTCACACACTGTTCCATTAAAAGAGAACTGGTATCTGAACAACTGCTCAGAATAAGAGCTATGCATTTTGTATATTTTGTCCAGAATTTTTCTATAGAAAATGTTGCAATCTAAGTGTGTTAGAAATCAAAACAGGGTCCTCAGGAACCCTCTATGCAAAAAAGAAAATTGAACTCTCACATGGACCTGTGATCTGTAGTAAACGGTTTGACATGCCAGTTTGTGCTTTCATTTTTTTCCTACTGCAGACAAATTGTAGTTATCACATCAGTTTGAGTTATAGTTGATTCATTTCCAAGCATCACAATAAATGTGCATTGCTAATAATGATACCTACAAATTACATACATTTAAATGAAAACACAAAGAGCTCCTGGGGTGGGGAAAGATACTGATTTACACAAAATGCTCTGCTTTGGACAAAGCAGTAGTGGTATTGTGACTAAGTGAATTTGGAAAATGTTATAGCTCTCTACCTCTTATTGGTGAATCTCTGTGCTTGCGTTCTTATTAAAGTGTCTAGAAAGTGCAGCTCTAAAACATCTGTTTAACTCTGCTCATTCTACATCATTGAGATTTATTTGACCACAGAACACTTTTCACTAGGTATCTGTTTTGAAGAATCCCTGCTGGGAAACTACTCTGTACCACACTGAACCACAACACAACATTTTGTACTGACGGAGGTTGAAATAGTTTTGTAACATTTTAAGTTTAGAAATTTTTTGACAAAATATATCAAATACACTGATTATCAAGAGACTTGTTATTTATTACAGTGTGCACATGTTGTGTCTCTTTAGAACTATTGATTCGGCAGGAAATCTTATGACTAGTCTTCCTTTCATTAAAGTATCCCAGCATAAGGGAAGTTAAGATTTCTGAGAAGTAGTTTAATCAATGAGGACAGAATTAAATACTCATACTTCCCAGGATCCAGTTGGTGTAGAACACAATTTTTATTTCATTATACCTAAATTTATCTAGTCTTGTGGGCTTTTTACCCTGGTAGCTCAGTTGGTTAAGAATCCTGCAATGGAGGAGACTCCGGTTCGATTCTTGGGTTGGGAAGAGCCACTGAAGAAGGGATAGGCTACCCACTTGAGTATTCCTGGGCTTCCCTGGTGGGTCAGCAGGTAAAGAATCCTCCTGCAATGTGGGAGACGTGGGTTCGATCCCTAGCCTGGGAAGATCCCCTGGAGAAGGGAACAGCTACCCACTGCAGTATTCTGGCTGGGAGAATTCCATGGACGTGTAGTCCATGGGGTTGCAGAGTCGGACATGACTGAGCAACTTTCATGTGCCTTTTTATGTCTGTTATGTAATACAAAGTGAATTTCTCTGAGAAAATGAATCATCTCAGATTTGGCTACTGTTATGAAATCTTCCAGAGCGTCATTATCAGGTAAGTGTGAGGCCACCTTGTCAACAACAACAGAGAACAAATATTCAATTTCCATCTGATGAAAATGTATAGTTATTAGTAGTTAAACTTGAAAAATAACTCTCTTCAATTAGAAGGGTACTCAGTTTTCTTTGGAGTGAATCACTTTATCATGAAATGATGCCCAAAGACATTAAGAGACGACCTACCCAAACAGAAGTGCTTGCAAAGGCATTGCAATGTAAATCACCGTGGGGCAGAACTGACCTGGCAACAGCGCCAGGATGAAGTTCGTTTGGTAATTCAAACTTTCGCATGCACTGTTCTAAATGTGAGATGTGATACCCCTTATGTCAGTGAAATTTTGATTTGCTTACCTTTCTTTACATTGCTGCAGGATTGATCCAATGTCTCTTTGATGACTTAGTTTGATGTGGCTAAACATGTGAATGGTTAATGTTCTGACATGCCAGGAGATCTAGAGGAAGGGAGAAAAGAAGCAATGGGAATCATGCTGCTTGGACCAGGACTTACCTCAGTTTCACTTCCAGAATAGCAGGGAGAGAATTAGCAACATTCCCACTGCACCATCAGCAGCTCACGGTGCTTCCTCACTCAAGGATGAGACCTACAGCTGAGGCAGCCACCTGGCTCTCCCCGGGGAACATGTCAGGGTGTGAGACACAGAGGGAATGGAATCTGATGATGTCTGCCCACTGTTTAGTTCTTTGAAACCCTACAGAGCTTCATATCAGGGAAGTGTGAAGCCACCTTGCAAACAATAATGGAAAATAAATATTCAGTACATCCACTCGCTGCTGGTTCTTTGGTTGCCAACATATACTACTATGCTTAGAATCATGATTTTTGACAGAAAATGGAAATGCAAACTCTGACACATAAAACTGAAGGTAGTGACCTATATCAGAATCGTTTTGAGGGAAAAGCATCTTCATATACACAAACCGCCCCCTAAGATGCTATCTTTATCTATTACTTGTGACCTTACCCTGACCTCTTTTTAAAATCCTGTTGCCACGAACTAAAGCAATGAGGTCACCTCAACTCTTTCTTGACAGCTTCCTGCTAACAGTTTAGATTCTTAAATAGTTCTGCATGTTTCTCTAGGCTGTTTCCACCCAACTAGTCAGTCACCCTGAGGTTTGCAATATAGATGCTGCATTAAGGCTCTTCATGGCTAGAAAAATGACAGGTGATACTTACGAAGTCAAACTGAAGTATGCCTCATTTTGTCACAATGCTTGGCAAAATTTCAACTGAACATCTTCAAAGAGATCTATAGCGATTACACACAGTCTCCAACCACAGCATGGTCAGTGATAGAAGCAAAACTGTTTGAATGAAGGAAAAATGTGAGAATGTTCATTTATATCTATATTATCAGAGTTGGTTGTGAAAATGTTTTCATACAAGGCATTTCATCAAGAATAACACATGGTATAACGTGGGGGCCAGTGTTTGTTTTTCAATGAGGTTAATTCTGGCTCATTTTTAATGTGTATCTTCAGGCAGCAAACGGGGTGCAGCTGGCTAGTGACCTCTTGGAGAAATACTGAACAGAGTTCTTCATTTGTCTAATATAAGAGATAGTGTATTACACAGAACTGGGGAAAATTCATCATCATGACAGGAAAAGATAAAGCATCTAATAACTGAGTGATACCATATGTAGACTCTTTCAAAAATATTTAGGACTTCTACCCTATATAATAGCTATCTCAGTTTTATCTGCATCCACTCTTTTTGGTACCGTGTTGCTGAAACCAACAATAAAAATTCAATGACTTCCTGAACTTCTTCTAGTGAAGCCCTGATTGATGGTTCTAAGAGGGAATAGGTATGTGCAGGCAGGAGCTGAACCTTTATCTTCAAGTAACGTCAAGCCAGACACAAATCAGTCAAATCAAAACTTGCAGCTCTACAGACAGGCAGCTGTTTGTGGATAATAAAATGCTTCCACATATCATTTTTATCTTATATCAGGAGATGTAAGTGATTCCAGTCATCCTTGAATAAAACTGTACAGAATGAAATATTTATCACTTTATTTGAAAGTGATTTAACCTTTCAAAAATACTTAAACTCTATCAAACATAAATTTTCCTTGATACACATGTAAGGGAAAGAGGATTTCCCAGGCATGAAAGTGTGAAAACAATCATATGAGCTAGAGCATTCTTCAAATGTCTTATAGGATACCACCTGGACTCATTCCTACCAGAAATAAATATTTTTTGGGTCTCTAGTGCCACAACTTCAAATCCAAAAGACACTTGAAACAACTATTCAGACTTTGTCTTTGGGGAGCCTTAAGTGTCAGACTTGGGCTCTGAAACTCAAGTGACAACCTGATTATCCAGGGAATTAACCTCAGAGTCATGAGATGTAAGTTCTCAATAGCAGAATTGTTTTGCCACAATATAAGATGAAGAGTGAATACATAATAAAGCCATGTGTGTTCTAGGTTAGAATGTTATTTGATTAAACCATTCAGGTTTAGAAATAAGCTTTCATAAGCTCACAAGGTTTGATCATTTATAAGAGAGTGCAGACATTTTTTTCAGAGTTTGTAGTCACATACCAACAAAATTAAGTTTTCTTATAGGAACATTGACTAAGTAAAATGATACCTGACTTGGTTTCTGTGTGTGCACTTCTTCCTGCTAAGCTGCAGCCGTTACTAATACAGAATCGCCTCTGAAATGGAACCCTGGATGCCTGCTCAAAACAGGGCTGCCTGCCGCCATTTGCGGATATATCCTACATGATGTTATGAAAGAGGGTTCTCAAGCCCCAGATTTCTTATTTCAACAAATTCTTTCATCTGTTATATTTTGCAGTTTAAATCAGAAGACATTGTTGCTTGTCTAAGACAAGATGATACATTATGTTGAAGTGGAAAAATCCGCACAATGACAGGGATACAGTAAAAGCAGAGGCTTCCATTTAATAACTGAGTGATACCACATGTAGAATCCTGAATGTTTATGAAACTGTGTGGGAGGGTTTATGGAATCAGGCCTTTCCCTGGAAGTGGAGACCTGTTTACAGATGTACTCCAGTAGAAAGGGAAGTATCTCTGGGCTTGATCAAAATGCCATTTGGGAAAGCCTGACCAACTTGGATGGGCTTTTAATCTTCAATTCAAAAATAATATTAGTATCAAGTTTGCTTTTCCTGTTTCTTCATTGGAAAGTTGATTTAATTATTATGTTGCCATTTTGCACTTCACCTGGGCTTATCTTTTATGAATAAATGTACATCTCATTATATTTTAACATATTATGGCATTTATGTTGAGTTGTAGAAAATGTGATATAAGAATGGGACAAGTAAAGCAATCATCAGGTCATCATTGCAAGGCACAAGATGACCATGAAAATAATGTCTCATAGGTGATGATTTAGCTTCAGTTCTCTGTAGACCACGAGCAAGTGTCTTCCTGTTTGAGAGGTGAGGGAGCTGGACATCTGGTTCATCCCCCACCATCCCTGGAAGAGGCTTATGAAAATTGCTTGAGGAACCTGTGTGACAAGGCCCCTATGCTGGTCCAAGGTGTGGTTTTATTTTGGTTGATTTGGGGTAGTCTTCCATTTCTTCATATGAATTATTGTGAAAAAAAAAATGGTTAGAAATGTCCACTGGGTTTCCAAGGTGGTGCTAGTGGTAAAGAATCCACTTGCCAATGCAGGAGATGCAAGAGATGTGGGTTCAGTCCCCAAGTAGGGAAGATTCCCTGGAATAGGAAATGGCAACACACTCCAGTATTCTTGCCTGGAAAATTCCATAGACAGAGGAGCCTGGCAGGCTACAGTCCAAGGAGCTGCAAAGAGTTGAACATGACAGCAATGGAGCACAGAAAAGTATATCAATTTTTAGTGTACACAGCTCAACTATCATTCAGTCCACATGTCTTATCCTAGGCTTACACAAACGTTAAGGACTTCCACAGAATAGGATTCTAGTTTTCATAAGCAGTTTATTTTACTATTCAACTTCGTGAAGTTCATGATACCATCTGGCTTACCATCTTAAAGACGAAAATTATTTTCACGTCCTTGAGATATAATCTGGGTAGTAATGGGTAATTATTTATATATACTCCTATAAAAACTGATGAATTTTAAAAGTGATTTTAAGGACTCACTTAGCTTTCAGCTACCAAAGTTAAATAAACCTAGTCACTTTAGAATCCTCATTTGAGAAATAATTTTAATTAAAATTCTAACAGTGAATACATTTTTGTGATACGAAATTTAAAAATCACATATAAGGTTAATATCTGCTTTGTTCATCACCCCTAGTTTCCCAAAGGCATCCTTTCTCAGGATTCATGTAGATCCATATAACCCTAGAATGCATATATGTATGTGCAAAAAAATATATATGCGGGTGTATATGTATGTGTATGCTTTATATATATATATATATATATATATATATATATATATATATATATATAAAATCTCATATATATAAAATCCTATATATGTGTATGAATACATTTCACATGCACACACACATATATATAAGCTTCCCAGATGACTCAGTGATAAAGAATTCATGTGACAATGCAAGAGACGCAGGAGATACAGGTTTGATCCCAGGGTCAGGAAGATCCCCTAGAGGAGGAAATGACAACATGTTCCAATATTCTTGCCTGGAAAGTCTGATGGATGGAGTAGCCAGGTGGGCTCTAGTCCATGGGTCACAAGGAGTTGGAAATGACCAAATGACTGAGCACACAGAAGCACATGTAAATATATTAGTTGTTGCTTAGTCCCTCGGTTGTGTCTGACTCTTTTGCAAGGAAAAGATAGGAAAAATATGTATATATTTCCAATATTGCATCCAAATTGCATGTCCACCAACATTCTAGCAAACCAAATTTTCTTACCATTAAGAGCATCGGGTGACATAAATAAGAAATTGGAAACAGAAAAGAGTGGCATTTTCCATAATGTGATGTCCACTGTTCATGAAAAGAGCTAGTCCTCTCAAGATCACAATTACAGACCTTCATGTATGAGAAAGGAGGGACACAGTGTACATTTGGTTCACCACTTTCTTTCCTTAGAAAGACACTCAAGAGGATTGCCTGGAGTAACTGTGTGCAAGGGGTTCCCTTACACAGATTTGGTGATTCACTAGAAAGCCTCTGGGAATTTTTAAAAAGTTGTCACACTCATAATTATGATTTATGGCAGTGAAAGGATACATATTAAAATAAGCTAATGGGTAAGCTGCATGATGTGATCAAGGCAGGAGTATCATGGCAAACGTTTTCAGGTGTCCCAGTGGAGTCACATGGACATGGTTAATTCCCCCAGCAATGATCTGTGACAACACACACAATGTGTTACCAACCATGGAAGCTCACTAGATTCTTGATGCTTAGAATTTGTCCTGGGAGTCAGTCATGTAGACATGCAGTGTCTACATGGACTGACCTTAGCTACTCAGATGCCAACCACTGAAACAAAATCATGCATTCACCATAAATCACATTGTCAGCATAAATTATCTAAAGATACTGGTACCAATAGGTTCAGTGTCTCTAGGCATAAAAAAACTACTCTTATCAGGTAGAATATCCAAGGACTCAACACTCACATTCCAGGACCAATCAAAAGCCAGTCCTGAAGAAATTCTTTCTTGGGAATGTGCAGATTTCAGCAACTCAGATCTGCTGAGTTAACCCTTTCCTGCCGAGATTGACTTCTATTTCCATAGTGAATGTCAATATAGTTATCTTACTCACTGGCCTGTCATTTACATTAGTAGAGCAAATAAATTCCTAAGCAGAGAGACTGGACGGCAGTATGGTCTCACATACCATACTCTCTTTCTCCCAATTCCTGTGCACATGAAAGCTGAAGACTACTTGGGCTTGTCCTACATTAGAGCCACTGTAGAAGTTGAGCATGGATACAGTGGGCTTTTTGAGGAATGCCAAGCTGTTCTCCAAAGAAATGACAACATTCAAAATCTCCACCAATAATATCTTAGGGTTCCATTTCTCCACATCCTCACTAACCCTCTTTATTGTTCTTTTTTTTTTTATGATAGCCGTTCTAATGAGTGTGAATAGTCTGTGTTTTTGATATGCATCCCCTAAGGAGGAATAATGTTTAGCATCTTTTAATGCTCTTGTTAACATTTGAATGTCTTCTTTTAAGAAATGTTTATTCAAATATTTGCTCACTTTTAAATTGAGTTAATACCTTTTTATTGATGAGTTGTAAGAATTCTTTATATTTACTGGATTACAATCTTTTTTTTTTTAGATATTTGAATTACTATCTGTCCCCAGTTCAACTTCAGAGCAAAGAACTCCCAAAAAGGCTTCCTTCCATTTGACTGTAGTGGGATATCAAAGTGATTCTTGCTGTCCACCCCCGAAAAGATTATGATGAAAAGAGAATCAAACTAGGAGCCAGAACCCCTGATTAGCCTTTTATCTTATAAAAAATATTGTGAGACATTGGAAAGCTCCATTTCAAATCTCTCTGAATACTGCTCCCGTGTAAAATGATGGAGTTGGAATAGATATCTTTAAGGTCCACTTCATATCTAGAATTCTATGATAGTATGATGATTACAGTCAAAGTATTTAAGTGTTCCTTGATAGCTTTAAACTGGAAGTTTAACCTTCATGCTAGAAACACGTCTGATGTTGAAATTAGCTGATTTATTTTGAAAGAGTTTAGCTTTGATCTAATGCGTAGATTCAGAACATCATGATGTGCTTTAAACACAAGTTAAACATATAATGACAGTCTGAAGAGAGAATAACTGTAACATCCAAATTTTTTAAAAGAGTATGTGCAGCAATTTTATTCTTAATTAGCCTGAGTTTTAAAAAGTCTTTGTAAAAAATAGATTGCCATTTGTTTGTCCTATTCCAAAGAGCCTTTACACAGAGCGTCAATTAATAGCTGTAATAGAGTATAGGTAAAGCTTAATTACAAACATATGTTTTTTAATATCAGTTGCAACTCATTATTAAACATTGTTTTTAATGATTTAAAACTAAATTAAAAATATTTGGTTTGCTTTAATAATTGGATTAAAACATGATGTGAAAGACTTTTTTAAAAGTTTTTATTTTATATTGGAGTACAGTTTATTAACAATGTTCTGTTAGTTCCAGGTGAGGGACAAAGTGATTCAGTTATACATATACACCTATCTATTCTTTTTCAAATTCTTTTCTCAATTAAGTTGTTAAGCAGAGTTCCCTGTACTATACAATTGGACCTTTTGGTTATCCATTTTAAATAAAGCAGTGTGTACATGTTAACCCCAAACTCCCTAAGATTTTGATTTAAAATTATGATGAAAATCAATATAAATGCAAGGTTCACTAACCAAAAATTGGACTCACTTTCAATGTGGATTACATTTCCGTATTTTGTGGTAGGAAGTTTCCCATTAGCTTATATTTTAATTATTTTTTCCTTTTATTATATTTCTGAGGATATTGTGCATCAATTGTCTATATCTTGTACTCAGAAAAGAACATACCCAATAGCCACCTGAAAACACAGATCTAAGATTTAGAATTTAAAGCATTGTTTAAAATGGTGGTTCCAAGGCCTCAATCTGATTCACTCAATATAAAGTCTATATGAAGATTTTAAAAATGAGATGTGAAAAGCAATTAGTGACGAAGTTGACAAACTTTCAAATTTTGTTTTAAAAGAGATATATTGCCAGTTTTCTGAGTTTAATTTGTCCTAGTTTAGGGCAGTTATAGAGGAATTTGTTGAAAGATTAATTTTATGGACTGATGTATGTTATGCATGCAAAGTCACTTCAGTCATGTCTGGCTCTTTTGAGAACCTGTGGACTGTAGCTGCCATGCTCATCTGTCCATGGGATTCTGCAGGCAAGAATACCGAAGTGGCTTGCCATGCCCTCTTTCGGGGTGTCTTCCTGACCCAGGGATTGAACCCACATCTCCTGCATTGGCAGGTGGATTCTTTAACACTGAGCCACCGGGGAAGCCCTTATGGACTGGTGTGTACTAAGTTGCTCAGTCATGTACAAATCTCTGTGACACCATGGACTCTAGCCTGCCAGGCTTCTGTCGGTAGGATTCTCCAGGCAAGAACACTGGAGTGGGTTGCCTTTCCCTTCTGCAGGGGATCTTCCCGACCCAGGGATCAAACCCAGGTCTCCTGCATTGTAGGAAGATTCTCTTACCATCTCAGCCACCAGGGAAGCTTATGGACAGGTAGGAACCTCCTATTTTCTCTTTTAATTTCTTTTTATACTATTATTATTTTTCTTTTCATCTTTAACAGTGAAGAATGTTTTAAGAAGTTGATGCAACAATAAAGCATACAATTAGGTTCCTGTCTCCAAGGTGCTTAAGATCCACTTGAAAACTCAGAATGCTTACCAAAAAAGAATAAAAAAAGATCAAAAAAGGGATATATTCATTTGTCCTGTAGTGAACAGCACAAAAATATAGTTTCAATTATGTATACAGCACGCATATGTGCTAAGCCGCTTCAGTCATATCTGGCTCTTTGTAACCCCACAAACTCTAGCCAGAGAGGCTTCTCTGTCCGTGGGTTCTCCAGGCGAGAATTCTGGAGTGGGTTGCCATGCCCTCCTCCAGAGGATCTTCAAGATAGTACAAGTGAAAGTAGCTCAGTCGTTGGTGACTCTTTGAGACTCCATGGACTATACAGTCCATGGAATTCTCCGGGCCAGAACACTGGAGTGAGTAGCCTTTCCCTTCTCCAAGGGGTCTCCCCAACCCAGGGATTAAACCCAGGTCTCCTGCATTGCAGGCAGGTTCTTTACCAGCTGAGCCACCAGGGAAGCCCAAGAATACTGAAGTGGGTAGTCTATCCCTTCTCCAGTGGATCTTGCCGACCCAGCATAGAACCAGGGTCTCCTGCATTGCAGGTGGATTCTTTACTAGCTGAGCTACCAGGGAAGCCCCTCAAGATAGCATAGTCAGATACTAATGAGTAAATCATAGATATTTTCTATAAGTAAAAAGGTATAAATTTTTGAAATATGCTTTTTAAATATTAAGAAAATAAATAAGGTCAGAACAGTGTTCTTGAATACAGTATTGCATACTGTTATTTAAAGACATGAGGTTGAAAGCAAATTTAAGAAGATGAGTACATTCAGTCTTGTTTTGCATAGCAGGAATGTTGAAACTTTTGACAAACCTTTTAAAACAAAGTATGTCATGCAAAACTAAGGCTTTAGAGAGACTTCCCTAGTGGTCGAATGTTTAAGGATCCACCTTCCAATGCAGAGAATGTGGATTCATTCCCCAGTTGGGGAACTAAAAGCCCACTTCCTGCCAGGCAGCTAAGCTCATGTGCCACAACTAGAGAGTAACTTGCACACACCACAAAGGCCCAGCACAGCCAAAATTTTAAAAATTAAACTAAATTTAGAAAGAATGTTTTAGAAAGGTTCTTTTGGCAATAGTGTCTATGGTGTATTTAAGGGGACAAGAAGACAGCTGAACAAATTGTTATATTAGCCATATTATTATGGCTATTAATATGTATTAATATGAGTCTAGGTAGCTTGGACTAGGTAATGATAACAGCATTGGAAATGGAAATGAAAGTAGCATGTAGTGTAGGATTTTAGTGGATGTAATAATTAAGTAGATTGGGGTAAAAGAGCCAGGAAAATTGCAAGAATGTGAGCTGAACACTAAGAAAATTAAAGTTCTACTAGGAAAAAAAAATAAAACTGTTTGTGGGCCAACCAAGTCCAGGGAATTTTTTGGTGTATTTGATCAACATTGGGAGTTTGAGACAAAGATCATACATTCCACTGACAACAACTTTACATGGGGTTAACCCAGAGAAATTGGGTAAATTTAGAAATCACGTTAGTGGAGTACATAGTTTAAATCATTAGAAGATATGAGACTTCAAAGGGAGAAAATTGAAGAGCAGAGGGATATAATATATGAGTCATGTGGCACAGTTTAAACAATGACTGAAGAAAGGACCCAGGAAACAGAAATAGTAAAATGACAGTAAGGGATAAAACTGGAACACCGTAATGACTGTGAAATCAGGAAACAAGTTCAAGGAGAAATCACATACTTTGGAAAAATTAGGAGTGATTATCACGAAGAAAATTTTTGCAGTTTACAAAAGGTGATCACTAGTTAACTTTAACTAGGGCTCTTGTGAGAAGTCATAAACTGCATCATGGGATTAAGTCAAGAAATTAGGAGATAGACGTACAGCAATTTAAGGATTTTATGGTGGAAAAGAAATTCATATAGGTCTCTATTTGGATTTAGGATTAGAAATTGTTCAAAATTAGAATAAATTTCTAATTTCTTTTAGAAAATCATTTGATTCAAAAATAAAACAGAAATAGGTAATGAATGGTTCAGAACCAGGCCTTTGTTATCTAGACTGGTCTTATTGTCATTTGAGGCGTCTGTAACTATTCTTTATACTATAATTATCCACCTGTGTACAGGTTGTGACTTCCCCAAACTTAAAGATTAGGCAGGCAAAACAACTGACTTGAAAGCATGTTGTAATTTGTATTTACCAGCTAAGGAAGGGTACCTAGAGAAGAGGAATAAACCAGGGGAAAGGAATTAGGGTAACTGGAGCTTCTGTGAATGAAAAATTTTACTTGTTATATCAGTTGACAAAGGATGTAGCAGCCATCAAGCCACTAAAGCCACCCCAGCTGGGGAACCCTGAGGAAACTCAGTTCAGTTCAGTTCCGTCGCTCAGTCATGTCCAACTCTACGCAACCCCATGGACTGCAGCACTCCAGGCTTCCCTGTCCTTGAACAACTCCTGGAGCTTGCTCAAACTCATGTCCACTGAGGAGGTGATGCCATCCAACCATCTCATCCTCTGTCGTCCCCTTCTCCTCCTGCCTTCAATCTTTCCCAGCATCAGGGTCTTTTCCAGTGAGTCAGTTCTTCGCATCAGGTGGCCGAAGTATTGGAGCTTCAGCATCAGTCCTTCCAGTGAATATTCAGGACTGATTTCTTTTAGGATTAACTGGTCTGGGGTGGAGACAAATGGGCTGCTGGCTGCCAACCCTCAGCTACTGAAGTAAACAAGGCACCCTGGGGATCCAGACTAGAGGAAAGCAGAATGCTGGTCTTATAAAGTTAAGGTGTGTAGCAAAGCAATGAATCCAGTGAGCCCAGATTCTAGCAACTTCCCACACATAGAAAAATGCTAAATTTATTAACTTGAGGTATCTGGTTTTCTTTAATTAAACAGTATTCTTTTGGAGCTTTGACTACCTGGTCTTTCTTACAAAAACTCTTATATATCCTGGCTCCTCCCTTGCCTCTTCAGAGCAAGCAGTCTCTCAGAGGTCTCCTCAGTTTTACCTGCCAAATAAAGCATAATTCTCAACTTTTAGGTTGTGCATGTTTTCCAGTTGACATCTCCAAGAAAGAGCCCCTAAATCATCAAAGACTGGGGCAGAACACCACCAGAGTCAGGCCTTTGTCAATAAAGAAGGTTGTAAATGATAAGATAAAAGGTTTTCTCTCTTTATTTGCCTGACCTTTGATGAGTGTATAATCTAGGATCTTGTCCCCAACCATACCAATGGTTCTAATCAAAATTCACTTGGGGTGATTATTTTAAGATAAACTTTAGAATGATGTGAATTTTAAACATCGTGACATAATGTGATAATAGGTGAATTATTATTATCATTCAGGAAAATGTATATTTTTGTATTTTTGTCTCATGAAACACTATTAGTTTTTGTGTTCTCCAGCCAAAAGTTTCACTGGAATGGTGACAGAGAAGGAAAGATGCCCAGATTAAAATATGTTATGATATATTACACAATAGTGATAGCCAAAGCCACAAAGCCAATCAGTGACAGACGGAACTATTTTGTTAACACTGTTTCAGATTCTGGACTATAAACTTACAGCAAACTGAAAATAAGTCATAAAAATTTAAAGAGCTGTAAATACATGATATGTGTGGCAAATAAGATAAATGATTTAAAATCTAAAATGTATTGATTTAAATTATGATGGAAATTAGTATATAATACATGATGAAAAAGTATATAAGAGAGATTTCTGGATATGACAGATTTCCTGTGATAATTATTATTTTTTTAAACAATTGATCCCATTCATTCAAAATCACTTGTGCAATTGACAAGTACAAATGATTTATTTATAACTTTGCTTAAAATTATTTTCTTAATTCACAGATTAAAAACATAAACTCACCTCTATTCTACAATACTTCATCATTACATAAGGCTGAAAAATACTTATACAGCCTGGTATTTGAACAAACAAGTGGAATTTGCTTTCAGTTTCATAAAAAGAATAACATTATCACATATTAATCACCTCATTGTGGTAATAAAAGCCCAAGTATTTAACTTCTTGTTTTCAAAAGGCCACAGTAGAATTTTCAGAAATTTGAATCCAGGAAACATCCTTGTAACTTTTAAATTGCGTTGACTTTGTTTAAATAACTATTGAATGATTTTAATAGAAATAGTTCACTTCTACCATATTTTTGTTCTCTCCCTTTTTTCTCTTTTATCTATTTCATCTTGTTTCTGTGGTAGTTTGGGTCTTACAATTCTCAGTTTCTGTTGTCTTGAGTGATAAATTACGGATTCTGAAGTAGATCTAAAAAAACAGACAGAATTTTAAAGTAGGGAGGTAAAGGGTTTGATGATATAAAGATGTTAACATATTTAAATTTAGTACTGCCTATGATCCCTCTTCAGGAAGCAAGAATGAGGCACCTAAAGGTCATGATGTTGAAAGTAATTCAGGAAAGTAAGAAAGAAAAAAGAATAGGTAAAGACAAGAAAAGAAATGCTTGAGAACTTATAGCAAGCAGATAAAATAATAAGAATGATTCTATGTTGTGTCATCTATCACAGATGCCAAAGCAATAGAACCTATGAAAGGCTATTGTTAACATATGGTAATGTGTAGACTGATGCTAATTAGACAAGTTTTACTGCATGCATAGTCTGGCTTTTGCAGTTCTTGGTAGTCATAAACATAAGGAGTTACTGATTTAATGACAGGCAGAATATCCTGCTGAGCCAGGAAAAAAGACAATGGTTTAGAGATTAAAGTTTAAAGTGTTAACTAGGAGATATGTTCAAAACAACTAACAGGGATCAATTTTTCTAGAGGAAGGACATACTTGTATTAGTTTAAAGATAGAATAGAAAGCAGTGACACTATTTATAACTTAATTTGGTTATTTACTAAACAACAGAAACTTTTAAACTTTTCCTCTCTTTTTTTGGCTGAGAAAAGCACTCCCACAAGAAAGGATTAAAAAGGATACCATCAGGATATCCTACAGAGTGGTTTCTGAAAATCAATTCAGGAAGATGGAGGAGGTAGTGTGTGTGTGTGTGTGTGCCTGTGTTTAAAAAAGGATGACAAAAATATTTTATGGAAATAGAGAAAATCTCGGTCTTGTCACTGTTCTTCAAAAGACAAATTGTTCATATCACCATTAGCCACAGTTCTACTAAATTTCACCACAGGATACCTACCCTTGCATTCTTGACTTTTCCTTTGAGACAACTTAAAAGGGAGACTTTATAACAGGATTGTAAAACATGAGGTCCTTAGGTATTTTAAGTTACTATACATATATATTTTGAGTGTAATTTTTTCAGCTGAAAAATATATTTGTTTTTCCCTGTATTACTAATATTTATCCCCTGCTCAGAAAAACAGATCTGAGAAAATAAGAAAAAAAGCATTGTGAAATCACCTAATATACACATAGTGATGACTGCTGTCTGTAAATTGTTATAACTAAAACATTTCTCCTGGAGGTGACATTGAGAAGGTTCATGTGGACACCCACAAAACAGGCTACAACTGTTTTGTCTTTATACAGTTTATAATATACCCTACCAGAAATGAGGTTTTATTTTATATCTTAAATAAAACTTTATAAATTATCCCAGGATACTGGGTCTAAGAAAAAATAATTAATTTATTTAAGGTCACAAGGTTAATTAGTATGAGATATGAAACCAAATTTCTAGATCTTCTGGTTCATTCCTCTTTGGTCTCCTTTACATTATCTGTGGAAAATTGAATTTACAAAGGAAAAGGGCAAAAAACAAAAGTGCAGTCAGGTAGAAGAAACAAAAATTGTAATCTTGACTTGTTTGTTTTCTGGAAGAATAGAGAATGATAACTTTCTATACTACATCTAACTTCACCTTGAATTGTACAACCCTCCATTTTCCCCCTCTTGACATTAGCACTGTTCTACACTTGATTAGTCTTTAATACTAGATCCCCAGTAGCTGGAAATAGCACCTGATGCAGAGCAGATATCAGTAAATATTTACAAAATAAATAAATCATATATTTTGTATCTCCAAAACTAATGTTTTTAACCTACCAAATGACTTAAGTCAAGCCTTGAAACTGAACCACCCATATTGACAAATTGTCTGTTAGCTAAACATGATTTGAATCACTTTACTGTTGCTTTATAACTGTCACTCTATGGAAATCTATTAATGGGATACATTAAAGTGTCAAACATCCGGACTAACAGTAAATACGAAAGTGAAAAATGTCAGATTTCTTCTGGCTGCAGTACAATTAAATACTTGTGTTAAACATGGAACATATTTTGTATGACACAGGAAAACACTTGCCTGCCCATTCTCTCACACTAAACAAAAGTTAACTAAATTTTAAAGAGCCAAAAGTAACTAGGTGATATGCCATTCATTCCTTTTAATCTGTTGTTACACCGTCCCATTGCGTAGCTATTCACTATTTTACTCTCCCTTAGTATATAAGTTGTGCTTTAAAAATACCCTTGAGCATATCTTGTTTTCTTATGTAGCTTGATAGATTCTCTGTTACAATTATGCCTGTTATTTCAAATAGAATGCATATGTTATTGATGAAAATGCAATTGACCCTCTTTGAAAATCATGTATCACAGCAGTTAAAGTTTACGATAGAATGTGTGATGGGTTGGTCTTGATTCAATCACTACTGAATAGAGATATAATTTTGCAATAGGACCACTGCATGGGACTCAGACATGTTCCACAGGATGTCTGGCCATGGGGTGAATGGAAGGACGAAGTGTGTGTTCTCTCTTTCGCTGGGGAAATGTTTCTCCCACCAAGGCCCTTAACACTCACAGACCGCTTTTCCCTCTAGGTTGGTGTCCATTAATCTTACCACCTCCTGGCCAGCTGAGTCAGCATTTCAGATTCAGCACTTAGTCTCCACAACGAGCAAATGGCTCTTTAGTTGTCAGGGCTTGCCCACGAGGAATAGCCAGCACAGTGGGAAAGGATCAGGCCTTGAACATTTACAGTTCAAAAAGACATTAATAATTTTGGTCAAAATAAATAAACATCTTTGGCTATTTGATATCAGTGTAGAAAATCTTAATGATGAGAATGGTGTGACTCTTTCTCCAGGAAAAATTAAAATTTTATTTCCTCAAAAAAGAAACACAAATAAGTAAAGATGTCCACCCATGCCCCCTTGTGAAATAAACTCATTCAAATGACATAAGCACCTCTGAGCTGCATGTATGTTTAATTCATTCACTCTTTGCATATTTGGGGATACATTTTATTTTCTATTAATAACTTATTTCTCTTTTTCCTGGAGGGGGAAATCTCAACAGTCTTTAGTGCAGTCATTGAATTCACGCAGAATTAAAAGATCATGATAAATCACCTACTACATCTTGCTAAAGAAACATAAACAGTTTTTGAAAAGCTACAGATTTCTAGATAAGCTAAGTTCCAGATATCTCACATATATTTGCACATATCCGAAAACAACAAAATTTTCTAAGTGCATACTTTCCCCAGATTGCCAGATTCATTGATCCTGGGCTTACTGCTAGATCCTTTAAAATCTGTACTACAGTTTGGGTTACAACTGCTTGATATTTGTTTGATAAACAACTGCTCAATATTAAGGATACATAACCTTAAGAGTACATCAAATTACAGGGTAGGATAAAGCAACAGATATCTTCAGATGGATGGCATTTTCTCAGTGCTTCCTGTGTATCCCCCTCTTAAAGTTTGTTACAGATTTCATTCTATAGTCCTTGAGTGGATGCTTCTTAGATTAATAAACTTTAAAACCCTTGAGAGCAGATAACATACCTTGTATATACATTTATAAATATAGTGGTGTCTGGCACAAAGAAAATGTAGCCAAGTTTCTTGGATTTAATGATGGAGAAATAGAGCTGCCTGGCTTCAGGGTTTTGAATGCATGGGCACTGACTTGAAACTAGCTATTCTCAAACTTCAGTATGAGGGAATTTTGTAAGGTATTTATGTGAACCTTATTTTCAGGGGCCCCATACACTGGCCTTCTCGTTTAGTGGCTTCAGAATCTGAGTTGATACCAGGCATCGGACACTGACACAGGTGTTTCCTGGAGTATTTGGAAAATACTGCCTTTTAACACTTACAGCGTGTTGTCTTCTTTGAGTCCACCAGTGTATGCTATTATGAAGGGAGCGTTTAGAACGATGCCCTTTTACACTCTGCATGGCTTCCACGGTGTTGCACTTTACCCCATGCATCCGCGTGGAATAAGGCAGGAAGTCTGCGCAGGACGCACGGCTGAGAGACAACTAGTAACAGCGGACGGTTGGCACTAATTATTGTGCCTCATTTGCATGAGGGATTTTGAAAGATGGAAGCTAAAGTGTCTGTGGCATTTTCTGCCAACAAATTACCTGTCTGACAGGAGGGTGTCACTGCTCATCAGGGCTGGAAGTGTGTAAGTTGGTACTTGTGCAATCAAGGAGAAGTGAAATATTGCCTGGGAGAGTTACCTTCCTGGGAGTAATTACTGTAGGTGTCAATAAGGCTGGGAAAAGAAGGGGGTCTCTTTGCTGGTCTATGAGTAAAGGTGGTGAATGATGGAAAGGCTGGTTTTGATGATCATCGAAATCTCTGTCCCAACTCTGTTTACTTATCACTGATTATAAGAGCCAAACAAAGGCTAAGAAATCAGATAGTACTTAGGCAAGTAAAAGCAAAATCCCTACACCTTATTCCATGAATTCCTGAGTCATTCTTATATGAAACTACTGTTCTGAAATATAATGTTCCTGGGGAGATTTCAAGAGCCAAAAAAAAGAGGATTAAGGACAGGAGGAATCATTAGGAAAGAGTTGGACAAGAACTTAAGAGAAAAAAGAAAGAAACTGGAGTCCATTTTCTGGAGCCCCTGGGATTTCAGTTTCTGCCTCCCCAGAGATTCGCCAACTTCCTTCACAAATTTGAACCTACTCTCGGTCCTTCCTTTCTGCTCTCCTGGCTTCAGGTTCTCATGCTGACTACATGCCTCCCTCACAGAAAAACAAGCATACCCCCCATTTCTATAAACTTTTCCTCTTTGTCACTGCCATAAAATTGCAGTTTGGTTCCCCCTCTTGGAGATGGAACATATCTGAACCATCCAAGTGGTAGGTAAAGGCCTTTTCATCTGGTTTATATAGCTCAGAGTTCACCAGCATCACCAGCACTGATCAGAGTCTTGTAGTTCTGTTCTGTGTTAACCCTCTCAGACCCCAGTGGCCTCTGGGAGACCTGACCCCTACTTTGAGACACAATGAACTGGAAATAATAACTCCCATATGGGAGAAGAATACTTCAGCCCCAAGAGCTTATCAAGCTTTGTTTTTTCTATGACTGCTAAGAAAAGGAGTGTGTATTGGAAGCAATTCTCTCAGCTTATAGCTATTTTGATAGGGGGTCTATATTTAATAAAGGTTAAATCCATTGAAACTGAGTCAAAGGCACTTTTCATGGCCAACAATTTCACCTACTTTAGAAGCCCGTCTCTTCCCACTCTCCCCAGGTCTACTCAAAGCAAGAAATGGGCGACCTTGCTTTGTTTAATAGGCAAATGGCCCGTCCCCCAGATCATATGAATAAGTATTTTCAATCTGAACTTGTACATCACTCTTATATGTCTCTCTTCAGCACAAAAAAGAAAGCTCTTTCGGTAATTGCAAGACTTAATTAGCCAGTGTTCACACAAAGGCTTCTTTTGTTCACCTATCAACAGGCTGCTTTCATTGATGGTTCTCTGACTCTCTGAAGACTATTCTTTTACCAAGTTTTACACAGACTTCTATTTTCAGCTTCAGAGGCCTATGATATAAGTGCTCTGCATTCCAGCCCCCAGTGTCTTTTTCTCTGCCTCATCCTGTTTATAGATCACTCCTTCCATGGCTGATTGCAATTTGACCACCTTCCCAGCCGGCCAGTTGCTTGCCTTTAGTGGGACAGAAACAAAATTTCAAAACAGCTGTGATGCTGTGGCAAGAAAGGTCCACTAAAAAGCTGATTTCCTTCCAGTTCCAGTGTCCCTTCTTTGCATCAGAGTTATTGTATAGTAAAGAAAGAGGACAAGTGTGAACCTCTGAAAAATACCAGAAAATATGTACTGGTGACTACATGATCCAAATTTAAACTATGTTTCTTTTATAAATGAAAGGGGGGAAATTATATCCTATATCAATCCATTGAATTCTTTTTTAAAGTGTAGATCCTTATTAGCTAATCCTTTATTGTTAATGTTTAGCAATCACATTCTGAACATTACCAAATATTATTGCCTTTGAAATTACCTCTTTGCTCTCCTCTGCTTATGTAAATCCTACTGCAACATTTCATGACGCTTTTTATGTTGATATTTAAAAGGTTTCTGTCCTAGAGATTACTGTTTTCTTTCCAGGGTAATAAGCTTAAAATTTACCTACCTTTGGAGTCTGACATCCATAGACTCAAATCTATAGTAATTCTGCTACTGACATTAAAAAAAATTCCTGGACCCTCAGTTGTTAGTGAAGAGGAACTTCTCACTACATAGGATATAGTTATCCTTCCAGAAAAAGGTTCTTATTATCATAATTGTTCCTATCCTGTGACATGTGCTGTTTGTAATTTTCATTCTTAATTCTGAATATCTATTATATTCAAAAGTATAGATTCCTGTATAAAATAGAAAGTTTTTGAAATCCTTGGGCTTCCCTTGTGGCTCAGCTGATAAAGAATCCACCTGCAATACGGGAGACCTGGGTTTGATCCCTGGGTTCAAAAGATCCCAGAGAGACGGGAACAGTTACCCACTCCAGTATTCGGGCCTGGAGAATTCCATGAACTGTATAGTCCATGGGGTCACAAAGAGTCGGACATGACTGAGTGCCTTTCACTTTCACTTTGAAATCCTTAATTGCATCTATAAAGCTTTCTGTGAAGTCTATTAACCATAAATATGAGTTTATGTTGCCAAAACATTTTAATTTGAAAGATAATACAAAACTCAGAGAAATATGTTCTAAAATCATAAAATTTTTATTACAATAAATATGCACTCAGTAATCTTGAGCTGTCATCAAACACTACTAGAGTCAATCAGGATATTTTTCACCTGCTTCAAAGAAAACTTTTCTGAAGTTTGCTAATAGAATACCAGTTCTGACACTTTCATGAGTGTTAGGTTGCAAAGGCTTTCATTTGGATTTGAATAATATTAAAGAGGTTTATGTGCATATGTTTGAATTTGTGCTTTTCTGCTATAATTCTCAGATTTTGACGTGCTGGCCCATTGTTCTTTACAAGATGGTAAAACATAGTAACTCTCTTCAATTAACTGGTCAAAGAAACATCTTTCCAGAAATCTCTTTGAAAGGTTTCTCATGAAATTAATGTTATATGGTGCACATTATTCTAATTCACCATTGCTTTTTTCTGAGACTTTCAAGTCTGTACATGACTTTTAACCATTCAGCAGCATTTTTATCAAATATCAGAAATAAAACTGATTTTAATTCTTCTAATGAAAGAAACTTTTTATAATTCTCAGAAGGCGTTTAATTTCACTGCACTGCCTCATCACTCTTTGTGTGCTGTATGTCCCCCTACATTTTTTTTCTCAACCACAACTGCAAGAACATACTCTACATCTTTTGTTTATCATAAATTTTCAAGTGTGACCACTTTTTGAAAGAAGCATCCTTTTTCAGTTCAGAGGGAAGTCATTTCCTTGATTTGAAGATCTTTCTGCAGAGACAGATTTGTTTACTGATGGATTATTTGTACATCCAACTAGCTCATTTTATAGCCACATATCTATGTTTAATTTCTTCTTTTACAATCTAGCCGATGCTATCAACAGTACTCTATAAAGTTACTTGGAGTACGCACTCTTCCAGCTTATTGCAGAATGTACTTATTAAAATAATATTTAAAGAAAACATGTAGGGTTAAATATTATTTTCTATCATCATGAAAGTGATAGTCTCAGGAAGAAATAAATCACCCACAGCTCACAGTAAACAAGTTGATAACAGTGTACTGTATTTAGTTCCAGACATTTTTCTATCAAGGTTAAACCTAGTTTTTAAGCAGACTCATTTATGATGACTTGCTCTGCATATAAACTTCTTAAACTGTCAATTTTATTGATATATTCTCCAGTATTGTTCATAATAAATATTTTGAATATCATCCACTGGGGAGGAAAACATGCCCTGTGGAATGGAGAGAGGACACACCAATACCCAGACCTCAGAAGACCCTCTGTACAATTCAATAGTTAAGACACACATCCTTTCCTATGCAATAAACAATATAAGGAAGCTTATGATACATGTAAGAAGAATAACAATAAGGTGAGAGCACTGAACATGAGGTGGTCAGGGAAAGACCATGCCATGTTAAACCATTTAAAAGGCAGAGCTTAAACATTTCTGAAAAATTATAGTGATGGAAGAAGAAGCAATGAGTTTGATTACACATTACACATGAATGACTATAGGGCATTTTACGAGGGAAGATTTGAAGTCTACTTTCCTATTTTTCTAAATCTGTTTAAATAGTCACTTGTTTGAAAAGTGAATGGTAAATAAGGTATGAATGCTTAATTGTTTGAATTGAATTTGAGCTCTTTTTGGTATGTACTCTGCCATTAGTGAGATACAGCACTACAGTTAAGTTAAAAGCCTATTTTTGCTTCTCTCTTGAAATTGTTTACAGACTTTTTTTTTTAATCTGAGAGTTTTATCACTATGTTTCACATATAAACAAGATGAAAGAGAACCTTCCTTTCAGTTGTCATAGTCTGCTGTTATAGACTGGGTTGATTTGACATGGCGAAAATACATTCTTATTGCATTAAAATTCACTTTAAATAAGGCAAACATATCTGCATTTTAAATTCACAAAGTAATTTAGAGAAAATATTGGACATGAATGCTATTTGGAAAATGAAAATATTCAGTAAGAACAGAATATCCCTTGATTATATTTGATTGGGGTTAACAAAAAGAAAACTTGATCTTGAGAAGAGAAATGCTGCAAGGGGACATTTTTATTGAGTTGATGCTGTCATCTGTCTCTTAATTTTGTTTCAGGAAAATCAGCAAGGTTATTATTTAAACCAGCTTATGTTGAAAGGCAAGTAGTTAAATTTGAAGCACAGTTTATTGTGGATTTTGACATCCTTGATTTTCAGTTCCTTTTCCCTCTCCTTTGGTTCATATTCTTTAAAAAAAGTATTGCATCTATTCATAACTGCAAGCAGATTCTGAATTAGTCTTATTTCTTCAAACTCGATTATATTACACTCTTATTACACTCTTTTTCAGTGTATCATTGACTTCTCACAGCTACTTGGAGTGGCGTGGGGTGTCAGTATTTAAAAATCTCCATTTTTACCCTGCTGTCAGAATAAATGTGAAAATTTTGTAATGACTTATAGCACTCCTTCCACTAGGGAGTTTTTAACCTAAACTAATCCTTTTAACGAATAGGGGATAAAGGTCAGTTTTGATTGTAGAAACTTCTCAATATCCTTAAAACCACTGTATATATAGAGTTACTTACCTTCCATAAGGCCAATCCAGCAAGAGATTCAGAATTAATATAGCTTTTTATTGAACAAGTGTAAATATTATATCACATAACTCATGATTAAACACTTAGTTCAGTTCAGTCACTCAGTCATGTCCAACTCTTTGCGACCCCATGGACTGCAGCACGCCAGGCCTCCCTGTCCTTCACCAACTCCAAGAGTTTACTCAAACTCATGTCCATTGAGTCAGTGATGCCATCCAACCATCTCATCCTCTGTCTTCCACTTCTCCTCCTGCCCTCAATCTTTCCCAGCATCAGGGTCTTTTCAAATGAGTCAATTCTTCGCATCAGGTGGCCAAAGTATTAGAGTTTCAGCTTCAACATCAGTCCTTCCAATGAACACTCAGGACTGATTTCCTTAAGGATGGACTGGTTGGATCTCCTTGCAGTCCAAGGGACTTTCAAGAGTCTTTTCCAACACCACAGTCAAAAGCATCAATTCTTCAGCCCTCAGCTTTCTTTATAGTCCAACTCTCACATCCATACATGACTACTGGAAAAACCATAGCCTTGACTAGACTGACCTTTGTTGGCAAAGTAATGTCTCTGCTTTTTAATATGCTGTCTAGGTTGGTCATAACTTTCCTTCCAAGGAGTAAGCGTTAAACACTAGCACAGAACTAAAGCAAAGTGTGGGCCCAAAATTTTATTCTATACTTAAATATGAATATACTTATTAAGGTGACAAACAAATGTCAACTATAAGTATCCCTGAGAAATAAAATATTTTGCTGAAAGTCTCTACAAAAATATTTTAAGGTGCATTCCTAAGTAATAACCAATATCAATGAGGCCATATTTCCTTAGATATAGAAACTATTCGGACAGTGCCCTAAATTTCTAAACATCACTATTTTCTTGGAAAACAGAAAGAGACTCACAGGAACAAAGACTCAACTCTGGCTATATTTTGGGGCAAGGCAGGGAAAAAAGACTAAAATGTTGCAGAATCTCTAAATGTATTGGTGAAATATCCAGTAAGATACGATGGTGACTACCTTATAACTGCAAAACATTCTATGCACGTATTTAAAATTTATTAACTATTTTTCATACGTATTATTCCCTGTAAAAATCTTCATTTACATTAAATATTGAAAATAATATCCTTATTTTCTATAAATTTAGAGTCATGCAGGGCATTAAGAAGATGTGTGAAAGGCAGTATCAAGTTGAATGAAATTCAGTCTTTATGACACAAATTTAACATCCTTTTTTAATTTGGAAAAGAATTAAAAGTGGCCTAATCCAAAATCTTTCTGATATCTGTACAAGGCTGCACACAATTAGCTATTGAGTCTCACAATAGTCTTTCTATGAAACTTGTGTGGTCCCTCTTAGGAAGTCAAACACAGAGATAAGGACAATAACACTTACTATAAAAGTCACATTTTGATCCCTCTATTTTCTGCCTCCAATTTGCAGTTTAAGCTTCCCTTTATTAACAAAAACAGGCTGATGTAAAAATCACATCCTAGACAGTACAGTCTCAGCTCCTCCAATTTTCCATGGAACCACTGGTCACCACACACATTGCTGTCAAATTGTTCTGCTTCTCATCAGCTGCATGCTGGGCAGGGCAGGAGGCTGGTCATACGCTAATTAGGAGGACAGACTTTGTAAAGTCCGTTCTAAGAAATATAGGTGCCAAGTAATAGCTCGTGTAATAAAGTTATTTAAGGAGAAAGGGCACGGGTTGAAGAATGACGGAATAGTATTTTTAATGTCTTTGGACCAGATTGTTGAGAGAAATTTGCTTTCAGGATGACTCCAAGGTTAAAGTGAATTTCTCCCCTGAAGCTGAGAAGGGTTGAAATATGGGTCCATTTAGAAATGATGTCTTTAGAAAAAATTCCACATCTATAAAATTCCTCATGTGGATTTGGCTAAATAGCTCTGTTTTTCTGGAATAATTATAGGCTAATAAAGGTACTAAATTCATAGAAAAGACTTTAATCTAGTTTGACAGAAATAATAAACAGTGTAAACTTGCAGTACATTGAAAGTCCCCATAGCAAATTGATCTTTTAATATTGTTAGTTATGTATGAAAAGTGAAATAAGCAGAAATTTTGGCTTATTTGAATGAGTTGGTTTGTGCTAAGTATTGCTTAACATAAAGTTAAGACATTATGCAAAAAGATTCTTTTAAAATATCTTATTTATGACTATAGAATAGTATGAAAGTGAAAATGGATTAAAAAACCATACAAATGATAAAAAGAGCATATAAACGTATTGATTTTGTGTTTATATCACAAGTATATATAAATATATACAAGATAAACCGGAAGACTATTTGTAAACACCTTTAAAAGCAGTTATCTCTTGATAATAAAATTGATAACTTTTAGTTTACCTCTATGCTACATGACTCTACTGAGAATGATTTATTAATGATTACTATTATTATTATTAATAATCTTATAAATCTTTTACTTTTGAAATTTTGGAAAAGAGGTGAAACACTGAGTAAAATGAACTGATTATTAAAGAATTTATAATATTTTATAATTTTAATAATATCCACAGTAAGAAGAAAAGAGGCTCATGGGTTCATATTTTAGCACTGGTTTAAATATATTTAAAATTAAATAAGGTCATGACAGCAAATAGAAAAGCACTCATTCCCTTCCTGGCAATATATTAGGAATACTGAGAGGATTTAAAGTATCAAGTAATCTCTAATGTTTAGAAGCATATTTAACAGGTAAAATGCTCATGTCAAAATGAACTTCAGCAAAATACCTAAATTTTCAAAGATATTTGTCACAATGAGCCACTCACACAACATTTGATGACAACTTTTAGAAATAATTTAACTGATTACTTTTACTAAAAAGTCAAATTATTCTTCATACAGTTGTTCTTGTATTAATCATAGATAAAAACCTGAGGAGGTAAAATAATTTAGTGAGGTTCAGTTCAGTTCAGTCACTCAATCATGTCTGACTCTTTGCAGCCCTATGGATTGCAGCACCCCAGGCCTCCCTGTCCATCACCAACTCCCGGAGCTGTTCAAACTCATGTCCATTGAGTTGGTGATGCCTTCCAACCATCTCATCCTCTGTCGTTCCCTTCTCCTGCCTTCAATCTTTCCCAGCATAAGGACTTTTCCAGTGAGTCAGTTCTTTACATCAGGTGGCCAAAGTATTGAAGCTTCAGCTTCAGCATCAGTCCTTTCAATGAATATTCAGAATATTTAGTGAGGTAGGTATATATATTATCATTATTCAACTTGTCACTCAGGAAATTATGAACAGATGAAAAATTAAACTACATTGCTCTAAACTAAGAATCAAAAACCATGATAAAGTAAACTATGAAGAATATCAATTGCATTCTTGACAGTGTATTTTAAAAAGAGTTACAATAGTGATGTTTTAAAATAACTGTAATTGAAAAAATAATTTTATGCATAAACAAAAATTATGGGACATAGCCTTCTGGTCATGATTTTAATTTTTATATAATTTTCAATATATAAATAAAGATACTCAATTTAAAGCAAAAGAAAAATAGGGAAATGTGGGGAAAATCTCATGATCACACCACACAAACTCTATTCATTTTTAAAAGTTTTTCATGCAAATGCAAATTTTAAAGATAAACAAAATGTAAAGTTACAGAGATTGATAAGCATTTCCTTATTGTTGCTTTGGCGGTTGTAGTGACACATTCACAAGTGAAAAATTACAAAAGTAAATCTTACACTAGCTTAACCAAAAAGGAGACAAACTGAAATGAATAATTTGGCTGAAGGTGCTGGAAACTGTTTCTAGGGACTCATCAAATCTCTGTCTCCCTCTCTCTATCTTTTGGCTGCACATTCTCCATGCATGTTGGTCTATCTTCCCATCTAAGCCACCCCAAAGGAAAGAGGACTTCTCCATCCAAAGGCCATATAAGAGATCAGGAAAGAACTTATTGGTCCAATAAGCCATGCCTCCCTGTGTCTGCTTATCTATTCCTTTAATCTTGGGGTAGTGTTGTGCCCCTATGTTCTCCACTCTCTTACAGATTTCTGAAAGAGTTGTTGATATTTGAGTCTGTTTAGGGCTTCCCAGTCCATCCTAAAAGAAATCAACCTTGACTATGCATTGGAAGAACTGGTGCTGAAGCTGAAGCTCCAATAAATTTGACTACCTGATATAAAGAGTTGACTCATTGAAAAAGGCCCTGATGCTGGGAAAGGTTGAGGGCAAGAGGAGAAGGGGGTGACAGATGATGAGATGGTTTAATGGCATCACTGACTCAATGGACATGAGTATGAGCAAACTCCAAGAGAGTGAAGGACAGAGAAGCCTGGCATGCTGCAGTCCATGGGGTCACAAAGAGTTGAACATGACTGAGTGATTGGACAACAATAAGGGCTCCGCAGGTGACTCAGTGGTAAAGAAGCCGCCTGGCAACTCAGGAGACACAAGAGACTTGAGTTCCATCCCTGGATCGGGAAGATCCCTTGGAGGAGGAAATGGCAAGCTACTCCAGTATTCTTGCCTGGAAAATTCCATGGACAAAGGTCCCTGGTGGGCTACAGTCCGTGGGTTGCAAAGAGTCAGACATAATTGAGCACACACATCTTTTTATTACTTGTTTGGATGGAGTGGTGACTTCAAACTCCTTTCATTGAGTCAGAAACTAGAAGTCTGTGAGAAGATCTCTAAATGAAATATTAGTTTACAAATAGTTACAGCATTATTCAGGTTATTTATTTATAAGTGAACTTTTGGAGACCCGGAGAAATTTTCTTGGGCTCCAAAATCCCTGTGGACAGTGACTGCAGCCATGAAATTAAGAAGACACTTCCTCCTTGGGAGAAAAGCTATAACAAACATAGACATCAGAGACATATTGAAAAGCAGAGACATCACTTTGCTGACAAAGGTCTGAATAGTCAAAGCTATGGTTTTTCCAATAGTCATGTATGGATGTGAGACTTGGACCACAAAGAAGGCTCAGAGTCAAAGAATTGAGGCTTTCAAATTGTGGCACTGGAGAAGATTCTTGACTGTCCCTTGGACAGCAAGGAGATCAAACCAGTCAATCCTAAAGGAAATAAATCCTGAATATTCATTGGAAGGACTGATGCTGAAGCTTAAGCTCCAGTACTTTGGCCACCTGATGTGAAGAGCTAACTCATTGGAAAAGACCCTCATGCTGGGAAAGATTGAGGGCAAGAGGAGAAGGGGATGATAGAAGATGAGGTTGTTGGATGGCATCACTGACTCAATGAACATGTTTTTGAGAAAACTCCAGGAGATAGGAAAGGACAGGGAAGCCTGGGGTACTGCAGTCCATGGGGTTGCAAAGAGTTGGACATGATTTAGCAACTGAACAACAGCAACAACAAAGAAATGATTTACAAATGACGTTGAGGATTTGCCCAAAATTAAATATCAAATATAGTGCTAAAACTAATTACCACTGTTATATTTGTTTAGTTGTAAGTCACAATAATCAAGTTTTAAAAAAGGTTATTTTTTATTTTTTCATATGCAATGTTTATATACTAATGTGACCTATATTCACAGATGTTTTATATAAATTGCTCACACTGTCGATTATTATTGAAGCCACTCTTGTTTAAAACTCTTCAGATGCTTATCCAGGTAAGCCAGTCTATAATTGAGCATCTTGAGATTTTGATTTTATTGCACTGCCTTAAATTTATCTATGTTAAAATTTGTCACATTTAATTTAATCCATTATTTCATCTTGTCAAGGCCTTTTTGGATGCTAATTTTGTCATCCAAAACACTACCTATTCCTTTCAGATTCATGTCATCTTCTATTTGGATGATCATATTTTCATATAAGTCAGTGATAAATGGTGATAAGTGTTACACAGAACAGGATTGAGAAGAAAACCTTATGTTCTGCCACTGCAAATGTCTAAGCTGACATTTTTCTATAAACATATTTGAATATGGCAATTTAATTTATTGCAAATCGGCCTAACTATTGCTTCAACCTAAACCTACAAGATGTCATATTTTCTACATATAGTATAGAGATGATCTAGTTTAACGTCATTATGAAATTCAGATATGTCTCATCTATTTCAGAATCACTTAATAATTTTTTTCTGAAATTATGCTTATGACACATTTGTATTTGAAGAAAATGACTGTAGTAAATTGATTGCAAAAATAACTGAATTCACCATTCCTACCTCTCTGATTACATTTTGTACCATAACTTTGTGTGCATGCTTGTTTAGTCACTAAGTTGTGTTGGATTCTGTGACCCCTTGTCAATCAGGCTCCATTGTCCATGGAATTTTCCAGGAAAAATACTGGAGGGGGTTGCCACTTCCTTATCCAGGAATCTTCCCAACCCATGTCTTCTGCATTGAACCCACGTCTCATGTATTGGCAGGCATATTCTTTACCACTGAGCCACCAGGGAAGCTCAGATAATACATTCATGTACTTGCAACTTACGTGACTTAAAGTTATCTTGCTTGCCACTTTGTCATTGTTGTTTACTCGCTAAATTATATCTGACTCTTTTGCAACCCCATGTACTGTTGTCCACCAGACTCTTTGGTCCGTAGGATTTCACAGGAAAGAATACTAGAGTCTGTTTCCATTTCCTTCTCCAGGGATCTTCCTGACCCAGGGATGAAACCTGTGTCTCCTGCATTGGCAGGCAGATTATTTACCACTGAGCCACCAGGGAAGCCAAGACTCAGATTCCTTCACTTCTAATTCTGGGCCAACTCTGTGACATTTTGGCCAATAGAATATGGTAGAAGTATCACTATGACACATCAACTCCTGAAGCTCAAGAAGACTTAAGCAATCAAGCTGTGACTTAGAATTCTGTCCCATAATGAGAACGAGCCCAGAATGAACAACTGGAAAATGAGAGACCAAATGAAGAAGAACACAGATCCTAATAGAGGCTAGCTAGACAAGCTAGCTGAACACAGGCAGGTGAGTGATTCCAAAGAACATTAGTCGAGACAGACCCATATTATAGGGGTCATGACTCATGAATAATACTAAGTGTTACCCAATAAGATTTACAGATTTTAAAGCAGTCTCTAGCAAAATTTCAGTAGCATTTTTGAAGAAAAGGAAAAAAAAAGTTTAAAATATGTATGAAACCGCAAAAGACTCTGAATAGGTTAAGTGATCTTAAACAAAAAGAACAAAGCTACAGACATCATTCTATCTGATCACAGATTATACACAAACCAACAGTAACCAAAAGCACGGTACTAGCATAAACGCAGACATAGACCAATGGAACAATAGCTTAGAATCAGTTCAGTTCATTTGCTCAGTCATGTCTGACTCTTTGTGATCTCAAGGACTGCAGCAAGCCAGGCTTCCCTGTCCATCACAAACCCCCGGAGCTTACTCAGACTCCTGTCCATCAAGTTGGTGATGCCATCCAACCATCTCATCCTCTATCATCCCTTTCTCCTCCTGACTTCAATCTTTCCCAGCATCAGGGTCTTTTCCAATGAGTCAGTTCTTCACATAAGGTGCCCAAAGAATTAGAGTTTCAGCTTCAGCATCACTCCTTCCAATGGACACTCAGGACTGATCTCCTTTAGGATGGACCGGTTGGATCTCCTTGCAGTCCAAGGGACTCTCAAGAGTCTTCTCCAGCACCACAGTTCAAAAGCATCAATTCTCCGGTGCTCAGCTTTCTTTATAGTCCAACTCGCACATCCATACATGACTACTGGAGAAACCATAGCTTTGACTAGACAGACATTTGTTGGAAAAGTAATGTCTCTGCTTTTTAATATGCTCTCTAAGTTGGTCATAACTTTCCTTCCAAGGAGTAAGAGTCTTTTAATTTCATGGCTGCAATCACCATCTGCAGTGATTTTGGAGCCCAAAAAAATAAAGTCAGCCACTGTTTCCATTGCTTCCCCATATATTTTCCATGAAATGATGGGGCCACATACCATGGTCTTAGTTTTCTAAGTGTTGAGCTTTAAGCCAACTTTTTCACTCTCCTCTTTCACTTTCATCAAGAGGGTCTTTAGTTCTTCTTCGCTTTCTGCCATAAGGGTGGTGTCATCTGCATATCTGAGGTTGTTGATATTTCTCCCGGCAAGCTTGATTTCAGCTTGTGCTTCATCCAGCCCAGCGTTTCTCATGATGTACTCTGCATATAAGTTAAATAAGCAGGGTGACAATATACAGCCTAGATGTACTCTGTTCCTGATTTGGAACCAGTCATTTTTCCATGTCCAGTTCTAACAGTTGCTTCCTGACCTGCATACAGATTTCTAAAGAGGCAGGTCAGGTGATCTGGTATTCCCATCTCTTTGAGAATTTTCCATAGTTTGTTGTGATCCTCACAATCAAAGGCTTTGGCATAGTCAATAAAACAGAAGTAGATGTTTTTCTGGAACTCTCTTACTTTTTCGATTATTCAACGGATGTTGGCAATTTGATCTCTGGTTCCTCTGTCTTTTCTAAATCCAGCTTGAACATCTGGAAGTTCACGGTTCACATACTGTTGAAGCCTGGCTTGGAGAATTTTGAGCACTACTTTGCTAGCATGTGAGATGAGTGCAATTCTGTGGTAGTTTGAGCATTCTTTGGCATTACCTTTCTTTGGGATTGGAATGAAAACTGACCTTTTCCAGTCCTATGACCACTGCCGAGTTTTCAAAATTTGCTGGCATATTCGATGCAGCACTTTCACAGCATCATCTTTCAAGATTTGAAATAGCTCAACTGGAATTCCATCACCTCCATGCTAGCTTTGTTTGTAGTGGTGCTTCCCAAGGCCCAGTCGACTTTGCACTCCAGGATGTCTGGCTCTAGGTGACTGATCACACCATTGTGATTATCTGGGTTGTGAAGATCTTTTTGGTATAGTTTTTCTGTGTATTCCTGCCAACTCTTCTTAATATTTTCTGCTTCTGGTAGGTTCCTACCATTTCTGTCCTTTATTGAGCCCATCTTTGCATGAAATGTTCCCTTGGTCTCTCTAATTTTCTTGAAAAGATCTCTAGTCTTTCTCATTTATTGCTTTCCTTTATTTCTTTGCATCACTGAGGAAGACTTTCTTATCTCTCCTTGCTATTCTTTGGAACACTGCATTCAAATGTGTATATCTTTCCTTTTCTCCTTTGCCTTTTGCTTCTCTTTTTTTCACAACTATTTGTAAGGCCTCCTCAGACAACCATTTTGCCTTATTACATTTCTTTTTCTTGGGGATGGTCTTGATCCCTGTCTCCTGTACAGTGTCACGAACCTCATCCATAGTTCTTCAGGCACTCTGTCTATCAGATCTAGTCCCTTGAATCTATTTCTCACTTCCACTGTATAATTGTAAGGGATTTGATTTAGGTCATACCTGAATGGTCTAGTGGTTTTCCCTACTTTCTTCAATTTAAGTCTGAATTTGGCAATAAGGAGTTCATGATCTGAGCCACAGTCAGCTTCTGGTCTTGTTTTTGCTGACTGTATAGAACATCTCCATCTTTGGCTGCAAAAAATATAATCGGTCTTCATAGAACCATTCAACTTCAGCTTCTTTAGCATTACTGGTTGGGGCGTAGATTTGGGTTCCTGTGATACTGGATGGTTTGCCTTGAAAACAAGCAGAGTTCATTTTTTTTAAGCTATTCTAATAGCTTAGGATAGCTATTGTCAAAAAGGTAAAAGGTAAGTTTTGGTAAGGATGTAGAGAAAGGGATCCTTTGTATGTACACTGTTGATGGGACTGTAATTGGTAATGTCATTGTGGAAAATAGTATTGGATTCCACAGAACTTAAAAAAATAAGCAGAAATATTATGTGATACAACAATTCCACTTCTGGTTAGATATCCAAAGGATATGAAATCATTATCTGAACACTATCTGTTCTTCCATGTTCATTGCTGCATTATTTACATTAGTCTAGGTGTAAAATCAACTAAGTGTCCTTTGGCCAATGAATAGATAAAGAAAATGTGATATATAAACACACAGTAAAATATTGTCCAGCCTTAAAAAATTAGGAAATTCTGTCATTTGAGACAATGTGGATGAACCTAGAAGACTTTATGCTAAATGTGAAAGCCAGACACACAAAGACAAATACTGCATGATCTTACTTATAAGTGAGTCTAAAAGAACCAAACTCATAGAAGAAGAGAATAGAATGGTGGTTTCCAGGGGCTGCTGGGTGATGGACATGAAGAGATATTGGTCAAAAGATACAAAATTGTAGTTATTTAGATTGAGTAAGTTCTGGAGATATAATGTAGAGTATAGTGGCAGTAATTAATATAACTATATTATATATTTGAAATTTGCTGAAGGAGTAGATCTTAAATGTTATCACTACACCCACACATGAAAGATAATTATGTGAGTGAATGGATATGCTAATTAGCTTGGTGTGGTAATCATTCCTCAATGTCTACATATATCAAAATATCATTTCATACAATGTAAATATACACAATTATTATCTGTTAATTTAAAGCTGGAAAAATATAAATATTTGTCTCATTATTCCACTAAGTTGTTTTTTTAATCACCAATAGATAACTGATACATTGCCCATTTTATCTTTTATGAAAATTGAAATAATGATTTCCTATGAATATTTGTCAGCATATCTTCCATTCTTAGGATAATTCAGAAATTATCTGTGAGATTATATTTGACCTATGTTATTACCACAGGCTTTGAATGACCAAAAAGCTTTAATTTTGTAGTTCTAATTTATCAGTAGTGCTAATGTGTTGGACTTCCCGGGTGGCTCAGTGGTAAAGAACCTGCCTGCCAATGCAGGAGACACAAGAGACGCAGGTTCAATAATGTATCAGAAAGTCTGTGGGGTGCTTTAATTGCTTATAAATGTCTTCTGTGGACATACAATAAGGTAAGAATAGAATAAACGCAGTATACAGTTGATCTCTGAAAAGCATCACTTTGAACTGCATGGGTCCACTTATATACAAAGCTTTTCCACAATAAATACTAGAGTACTGTACAATTTGAGGTTGGTTGAATCCGTGAATGTAAACTGCTTATATGGAAGGTCAATTGTAAATTATACAAGAATTTTTTAACATAAGGAGGGTTGGTGCTCCTAACCCCTACATTGTTCAAGGATCAACTATATTCATTATGCTCACTTTAGAGAGTATAATATATTTTTGAATATATAAATTTCCACAATCACTTCCAAGTTAGAATTCAAAGATAAAGACACTGGCTACAATGTCTCTTGGTGATTACTATTAGAATAAATTTTCACTACTCTAGGAAGAGATTTATTTATCATTTTTTCATTAATATGTATTAATTTTCTAGATGTCTAGTTGTTATCTTGAAGAGCACATAAACTTTGGCCATATGATCGGACAGATGGAAAGGATCAGTTACCATGGGAAATAAGGGGAAGGAATGAAGATTCAAAAGGAACACAACTCCAGGAGTCATCCATTCTTCTACACCCTAGAAAGGGGAGTGAGATGACTGGCTATCTTAGTGGATAATTCTGATGACAGTGAGCCATACTAATAGAAGAGGTTTTTTGTTTGTTTCTCTGTTTGTTTGTTTTGCCTACATAGTTAGTGCTTGGAGCTAAAATTTGTGCTTTGACCATTTTGTTTCATTGGGGCAATCCATTAAGACAGGTGTGGGAGTATTTTTTTAATCATGGCTAACAGTAGAAGCACCTCACTCCAGTACTCTTGCCTGGAAAATACCATGGACAGAGGAGCCTGGTAGGCTGCAGTCCATGGGGTCGCTAAGAGTCAGACATGACTGAGCGACTTCACTTTCACTTTTCATTTTCTTGCATTGGAGAAGGAGATGGCAACCCACTCCAGTGTTCTTGCCTGGAGAATCCCAGGAATGCGGGAGCCTGGTGGGCTGCCGTCTATGGGGTCGCACAGAGTCAGACACAACTGAAGCAACTTAGCAGCAGCAACAGTAGAAGAGCCTTCCAAAATAATGGTTAAAATTTAGAATGTTTTAGATGACTGAATTTTTATCTGTTGAGGTATATAGCTATCACTCATACTTATGCTTTGCATGTAATTGGCTTATTAAGTTTAAAGAATTCTCAGGATGTTTGCTGTAAGCATTTTGGTAGTATTTATACAGTTAGTATATTAAAAAAATCCCAAAGGAAATAAACCAAATCTCTCAGACATTTAAAATTGACTATGAATATTAAACCTTCCCATATATTTTCATAAAATAATAGCTTTATGTCACCTTCCCTGTAGTACTTCAAGTACTATTAAAAATAAAGCATTCATAATTATCAGATGATTCAACACTTCTTTTTCTACCTACATAACTCTTCAAACAGTACCCAGAGACTCTAGAGGCAGAATCCAGTAATTTTTTCCACATGTATTCCAGGTGATTCTGATCATGCTGATATTTAAAAATCTCCAGTCTATGACATATCCCTTTACCTGTTGCACATGTGTTTTCTCCTTTTTTTGTCCTCACCCAAGCTCTACCCCATTGAGCAGAAAGTACAGAAAGTTCGCATATTCCCCTCAACCCTGTATGATTAGTCTTTTGAAGTTGCCACATTAATTGTTAAAGTACCTTTTGGGTCTGGAACAAATGCATAATGACATCTGTATTATCACAAAATTAGAGATTTCTAGTATTTTTCCTCTATTTTTTTTTTGCGTTGTTGCTGTTATTAAAAGCTATGGGTGCAATTCAATTAATAGTTGTTACTGTTTCTGTTATCTAGAAGGAGAAATAGTTTGAACATATGTTTGTTAAACATTTTCACACAGTCCTCCTGTTTCTATTTATTTGAGTGTACAAGCTATATTTTTCATTGAAAAGAAAGTTTTCTTAGGACATACTATCAGCTACAACACCTATTACTTATGTTGCTTAGGTAAAAAAGTCAGTACTATTGACCAAATTTAATGGGAACATATTTGTTGGACTGTACTTCTATTTTGTTCACTGCGACAATTTTTTTAATGTATAATAAGAATTAATCATGTGTCTATATAATCTGTGACAAGAACTGAGGAAAATGATGTCTCAAAAATTATCTCCTGATCAAGTGCATCCTTGGCACCAAGTAGAATCAAATAAGTAACTCAAAGTTACCTCTAAACTGCAAATCTGAGTTGCATAGCAAATGCATATGGAAATCACACAGGTAAATGAGCTGCAGTTCAAGAAATGTATACTACATTTTAAAGGGTTTTCTCTCATTTTGAATTAATACTTAAAATGTTTCCTTCATGTGCATGTAAGTTTGATTTTAAAGCACCTTCAAATGTTATACACTCTGCAAATCAACTTATGAAATGGATACCCAGAATCCTATACTTCTATACCCTGAAAATGTGTCTGCCTCTGGGCTGATATAAGTAAAGTGTTCAACTGAAACAGAAATTCCAAATTATTTCTAAATTCAAATCTCTTTTTGGACACACACACACATACATATATTTATACACATAAACACACACACACATATATATAATTAAGTATATTCTGTCATTATGTTTATTGTGTTATTATACTTATTCTGATATTACATACATATCGTGACATACACCAAGAAAGATGCTTGAATTTAGTTATAATAATATATATGTACAAAAACTTAAGATTTATAGCTTTTTAAATGTCTATGCCTATTTCTCCTAGTGTTGTATGTTATTTTACATCTCCATTCTTTTCATCATATGATGCATAAGGTTATTTTAAACCTTTTGGTGGTTTTGATGGACCAGGTTCTGCCATGAGTTTTCTGTTGAAACTAATCATATTTGCCTTTCTTTGCTCTTCGCTCCATCACAAGAGGCTAGAATTTGGGAAGTGTAGTTCCTAGACTCCCTTGTCAGCTGGTTTCCATTTAGGCTCTGCCAAAGGATTAAAAGTATGAAGACAGAAGGGAATTCATTTTGGAGTCTTGCAGTAGCTGCAAAGAAACTACTCTAGGGTCCTGGGGACTCCAGGAACATTGGTGGTCCCTACAGCGGCAGCCAGGTCTCTCCAGACCCGAGGCTGTGGAGATGACTTCAGCAGTGTAAGTGACCACGATCCGGCAGCAGCAGCGAATATAAGCTTCTGCATGTTGACAGCCATGGACCTCCAGAAGTTCTGAAGTTTTATTCTCTTTAGTTAAAACTCGTGTCTCACATGTGCTCCTCCAACCCTTCCAACACCTTTAAAACCAACTTTTTTATGAGCTCTTTCTCTGCTTGAAATATATAGAGTGACTTCTCTTTTCCTGACTGAAAAATGACTATGCATGGGAAATTCTTGGCTTATTCACCGAGACAATTAGAAGACTGATGAGTGTACAGAAACTTCATGCTGTGTCCAATATGACTTGGCAGAGAGAATAGCCTTTTCAGTGTTAGGGATGAGAAACTAATTTAGAGCAAATCTCAGTAGTGGAAAGAGTCAGCTAAGATTTGCCAGAACTTATAGGAAAGAGCCTTTTGCTGAAAAATAGCTAGCTACCTTCCAAGAAGTGTGTATGTGTGTTTTTCTTATATCTACTCTAAGAAGTCACTTCTTAACCAGTTATCCTTCCAATATGTTAAATAGGCAAAAACATTTTTTTATTATCATAATAAGTTTTATTCTTTAATTTATTCTTCTACATTATAAATTTGAAGGATAACATACACACAGAAAAGTGTACATATCATAAATTAATTGAATTTGTAATTGTGAAAACACCCTTGTAACTATACCCAGATTAAAAAAAATATCATAAACATTTAAGCTGCAGAACTGAACTCAGAATATTTTGGTTTAAAGCTTGGGCTTCTTTTCTAATCAACTAGAGTCATGTCAGAATTTCCCATTTTGATCTGGCAAGTGAATACCATAATCCATACCTACTTTGCAGAGCCTTTTATAGGATCAAAAGGGATAATTTATACGAAGGTGCTTTTTAAGTAGCTAAAGTCTACATCCATGTCAGGTGTTTTGAGAGAAGATTAGTTAACAGCTAGAAAGGAAAGCACTGTGACTTCAAAAATTACAACCAGAAAGTAATTCCTGAATCAAATAGTGACTCTGTTCACAGCCTCTATGAACACTTTGACTGTGTTTCTCTTTATGTGGAGCTATGAAGTCAGAAATAGCTCAAGAACAAAGTGAGAGGTCCATGAAACATAAAGAAAGGAAAAGCAGAAAGCAGACTCAATAGGCATGAATTGGCAACTGCTACACATTCACACTGTCATTGTCCTTCCCAAACTCAATCATGCCAGCTTAGAGGCAACCGCTCTTTGCTTCTCTGCCCTGTGCATTGAGAATAGTGAACGATTATGGGTTTGTGCTACAAAAACCAGAAATATAAAAATATTTTTAGAAACCTTATTGTACACCAGAATCAACTGGGGAAGTTTTTAAAACACAGATTTAAGGGAACTACCTTTGATTTATATTCACAAGATCAGGATGTCACAGAATATTTTTAATTTTCCAAATGTCCCAGGAGGTTCTGATATATGGGTCTACAAAAAAGCAGCATTTCGCAGAATAGCTTCTGGATCAATTTAATTGAAATTACCTTTCCACTTGATATTCCCAGTTTTTTAGCCCAAATCCAGATGATTGAATAAATGTCTCTAAATAATGGAACCTCATATTTGCAATGCAATAAGTAACCCAAGTACTTTTATTCATACTTAATTTTGGCATCCAGAATTTTGGTGGGCAAGGTTGGTTCAAGGACAAGTTCTGAACATGCTGTCTCACTCCCTTGATGTTCTCTCATCCACTTTGCATCTAATTTCACTGCATTCTTAAGATAAGTTGCAATTCTGTTGTAAACTCAAATAAAGACAATGAAGGTTAAAATGCAAATACCTGGTAAAATTTACTGACAAGTAAATCATTAATTTGGCTTTTCTAAGTTTGACTAAGCTCAGTCCTGCTCCTTATGGCTTCCTTTGTAGCCACTTCTATGGTGGTCTAGTCGCTAAGTTAAGGCCAACTCTTGCAACGCCATGGACTGTTGCCTGCCAGGCTCCTCTGTCCATGGGAGTCTCCAGGCACTTCTGTAGTTGGTGCTATTCTCCATACTTCATGGGGCAGTTTTCAATATTCATTTCACTTGACAGAATTTGTCACTCTTGGCTTTTGGGCTTGCACAGTTTCCTCACTGACTCATTTATCTGGTTAACCTACACATTCTTCTAAGTTCATCTTAAACATCACCATCTCTAGGAAATATATTCTGGTTTCTCAAGTCCAGGTTATTCTTTGCCCTCTCTACAGCACCTAGAACCCTTCCTATTAATATTATATTTCCCATACACTAGACTGTCTACACTTATTTGCCTTCATCTCCTACTAGATCTGAGCTGTCATTTCTTTTCTCTATAAAGTACCAGATAGTAATTATTTTAGTTTTTATGAGTCATAAGGTCTCTGTCACAATTACTCAACTCTAACAGTGTATCATGAAAGCAGCAATAGAAAATGCGTTCCAATAAGATTTTATTTGCCAAAACTGTCAGTGGGGAGATTTGGCCATGGATGGTGGTTTGCTGATCCCTGCACTAAACTGTCAGCAAACATGACCATTCTTGTTCACCAGCCCCCGGTCATACAGTCTGGCTGGATTTAATCTATATTCTGTAGAGTTTGATCCATCTACCAATAAACAAATATTCAAAGGTTTAAATAATATAGAACCTTATTTGTCTATCACATAAGAGAATTCTAGAGGGAGGCAATTCAAAGTTGATAGGACAGCCTCACTCTTCTCAGTGTTTTAAGTCACAAGTCCCCATTGACCATCCTCACCATGTGACTTCCATTCTGGAGAGGACTTCACTTATACATGAATGAAGAAGGGAAGAAGTTCATTAAAGAAGACCTCCTGTAAGTCTGATATATGTTCACTTACATGATCATCCAGAACTTAGCCATATTTAGCTACAGGAGAGGACAGAAAATTGTTTAATGAGGAACACTATGATCCCCTTATGGCAGAAAGTGAAGAAGAACTAAAGAGTCTCTTGATAAAAGTAAAAGAAGAGAGTGAAAAAGTCAACATTCAGAAAACTAAGATCATGGCATCCGGTCCCATCACTTCATGGCAAATAGAAGGGGAAACAGTGGAAACAGTGGCTGACTTTATTTTGGGGGGGCTCCAAAATCACTGCAGATGGTGATTGCAGCCATGAAATTAAAAGACTCATGCTCCTTGGAGGGAAAGTTATGACCAACCTTGACAGCATAATAAAAAGCAGAAAGTAAAAAATAAAAAAATTTAAAAAAATTAAAAGCAGAGACATTAGTTTGTTGACAAAGGTCTGTCTACTCAAGGCTATGGTTTTTCCAGTAGTCATGTATGGATGTGAGAGTTGGACTATAAAGAAGGCTGAGCACTGAAGAATTGATGCTTTTGAACTGTGGTGTTGGAGAAGACTCTTGAGAGTCCCTTGAACTGCAAGGAGATCCAACCAATCCATCCTAAAGGAGATCAGTGCTGGGTGTTCATTGGAAGGACTGATGTTGAAGCTGAAACTCCAATACTTTGGCCACCTGATGCGAAGAACTGACTTATCTGAAAAGACCTTGATGCTGGAAAAGATTGAGGGCAGGAGGAGAAGGGGACGACAGAGGATGAGATGGTTGGATGGCATCACTGACATGAGTTTGGGTGGACTCCGGCAGTTGGTGATGGACAGGGAGGCCTGGCGTGCTGTGGTTCATGGGGTCACAGAGTCAGACACGACTGAGTAACTGAACTGAACTGGGAAGTTGCTTAGTATTTTGTTTTGATGTTCAATCTTTATGTCAGAAAATATCATCTACCTGAAATGGTTGAAATCTGATGTGGGAAGAAGCAAATCCCTGCCATCTTGTTCCTTCCCACCTGTGATTATATTAGCCCATAAACGTAGGAAAGTGACTCAAACAGTTTCAAAACTTTCATTTGTGAGTGACACCAGAAGTTCACAAGTAAGCGACCTTCCCAAATTTCATTTCATAATGAATGTGCTTTCATTTACTCTTATCTCTCATTCTATACTTCAGGAAGACAAATCATGTTTGTGTTAGGCCAACCCCACCCAGAATTTCTAAAGCAACTGTTTTGGGGCATGAAAGGCAGCCTGAAACATTCATAATTACCAATGTTTACATCTGTTTCCAATCTCTAAGCCAGAACACAGAATTACTCTTATACTGGGCCTTCCACAGTGGTCCCATTTGTTTATTTATGCTTTGGTTCTTGAACTGTGTGCAAACATGCACAATGACAACAATGTTATGATACCTGACATCCATCAGATGGTGGGGTTAGTTCACAGGAAGAGATTTTGGTCTTTAAGATGAATGGATATTTGATCTTCTCCAGAAGAGTCTTGGGCTGAAAACCTAAAAAATAGAAACCTGTTAAACTTAACTGATTTTCATTAGTGGGTCTTTTTTCTTTTCCTATAAAATTTTGCAGGTTTTTTCCCCATTCATACTGTATTGGGGGGGGGGCTGGAACTTTATCTTTTCTCTCTTTCTCACTACCTACCTACCTATGCTTATAGATTTAGACTCAGTCAATAATCATGAATCTTCTTCAATTTGATATTATCTCAATACTGAAATTTTACATAATTCTTTTACTTGAAAATAGAAACATTTAAACCTTCCATTTATTAGCTCACCATTTTACTATGATGACCTTGCCTGATATTAAGAAGCTATGACCTTAGGATGTTGTTGTTTTTTTTTTTGTTAGTTCATTGATGCTTTTTTGCTATTACTGTCAGAAGGAAAATACCTGCTCCCTAATACTTACCATTGAATTTACTTTTATCCCTTTTCCATTTTCTAACACGACATTTATAAATAAAGCCCTGACCTTTATCTTGGGAAGATATTACATAAAGAGCCTTAGGACTCTAAATTCAGTGTAGAGAATAATCACACACAGAACTTGTTAAAATATAGATTCACTGTCTTTGTTTCTAGAGATTCTGATTCAGTAGATATGAGATATGTCTAAGAAATATGTGTTTTTAAATAGGTATAGTCTGTGGTTCATGCTTTTAGAATACTGGATTAAGTATGTTTTAGGTATGTCTGCTTACCTTTATTTAGATCATTTTCTTCACATGCAGCATGGTTTGGGCATGTGTGTGTGTGTGTGTGTGTGTGTGTGTGTGTGTGCGCGCGCGCGTGTGTGTGTGCATGTGTGTGTGTGTAAGAAGCTTTCTTTCCATTTTCATATGATTTCATTTATCACCTGGTATTGTCTTCAACAGTCTGACAAAGCTTCTTAAAAGTATTAGTGTCACTCAATTTCTAAATTCAGTAACCTTTTCTGAGTCCTTACGCTCTCCTTGATTTTTGTGTCATCCACTTCCTTTAAAGATTTACCTTCTTTGGCTTCACATGGTACAGTCCTCTCCCTAGTTCTCTCTATGTATCTGATTTATCAGGTTCATATTCCTTTTTTAATTCTTCAATTATAGCTTATCTTGATTTTACCTGAATCATATTTTCCTTCCAAATTCCTGACAGCAACTAACACCTTTTTGTGGTTAAACCCCAGATATGTATATGTAGTTTCAATCTAAGTGAGCCATATTCTATTGCTATATGTCAGATGTCACTCGTCAGAGTCTGTGTAGGTTAGCAAATTCAAGATACCCACAACTGAATACATTCTTCTTACAAATTTAATATATAATTCTTATAAATTCATCACATACATTACCATATTAGAGATTGAAAAGTTCTAAATAGAAAAAAAACTTTACTTAGAGCTTACTCAATTATGTATGAATTGTATTGCTTATTTTTTCATACATAAAATGCATACTACCAGTAATAGTGTTCTAACAATTCCTTTTTTGCAATTCAACTTTAACAATTTTCCATGTTATGAAACTGTCATCTATTATTATCATCATCCTTACATTACATATATGTCTTATTTCTCTTATCAAATTGAAACCTCATGAAGAAAAAGTCAATTTTTTACTTCTTTTACTCCTAAGCCAGAGCCTGACAAGTTTAAATATTTGCCACTGCTTCAGCAGCAAATAGATGGCTCTTTTAAAAGAAAATGGATACTTACAATTTATATTTGGAATAAAAAATGTAAACTACCTCCGTCTCTTTGCAGCTTAAACCTGAGAAAAATCTTCATCAAGATTCTAATTTTTCATTACAATGGCTACAGTCATCTCAAGGCTGCTCTGTATAGATCCAGAATATTGGACCTGAAGAAATGTATGGCTATCTTCTGATTGCTGACCAGTTCAGTCAAGCAGCATGAAAGAGTATGGAGGCATGAAGTGTGTCAAATAATGAGAAAGTTAGAAACAAATACATCATCTTTATTATGGTTTATATTGCTCTGTTTTGGGAAAGTTATATCTTCAACCAATTGGAAAGGAAGTAAATAGGCATGATTTAAAAACTCACCTAGTGGTTATAGAGCAGTAGAGTCATGACCTGAAGAGTTGATGGTCTCTCTTAAGTTGCTCTCCTTGAACTGAAATGACATGAAAGTCATTCAGTCGTGTTTGACTCTTTATACAAAGCCATGGACTATTCAGTCCATGGTATTCTCCAGGCCAGAATACTGAAGTAGGTAGCCTTTCCCTTCTCCAGGGAATCTTCGCAACCCAGGGATCAAACCCAGGTCTCCCGCATTGCAGGCAATTTCTTTACCAGCTGAGCCACCAGTCAGCAACCAGTACTAGTTATTCCTGCTGAAGACATTCTGGGTGTTAAGTGAATGAAGCCGCTTGATTGTGTCTGACTCTTTGCGACCCCCATGGAATGTAGGAGCCTACCATGCTCCTCTGTCCATGGGATTTTCCAGGCAAGAGTACTGGAGTGGGTTGCCATTTCCTTCTCCAGAGGATCTTCCCAACCCAGGGATCAAACCCGGATCTCCTGCATTGTAGGCAGACGCTTTATGGTCTGAGCCACTTGAGACCAAATGACTTAGACTTGAGGAAATGTTCCCATGGCATAAATGCAAGCAGAAACAATTCACACTAGAATAAGGGGTGTGTCCATGAGGAGATTCCTTTCTGAAGATTTAACTTCAGAGGTGCTCTTTTCTTCTTGGAATGAGAAATGAATGCATCTGGCATTAACACTATCCTTTAAACCACTATATTTTTGTTTATATTCAAATTTCACATATTTTCTACATCAGTTTCAACCTAAAGAGTAGCATCAACATTATGCCCCTCAACAATGTATTTGATTCACATTTCTGGAGTCTAATTTCTCATCTGCTAAGTACCTCCCAGAGCAAAGTCTCTGGTCATAACAATGAACAACTAGAGTAGTCATAATAACAGACAGAAATATTAGCCCTCCCTGGATGTTTGGATTATGTGATAAACTAATTTTTACTTTGAAAATATAAATAGCCTTTAATGAATTTGGTCAGTCATTGACACATCTTGACCTCTGATAGTTGTCATGTGAAACACCTTGAGCTTTCATTAGCCAATATGGAAACTGTATTTCCATGTACAGACATTTCTTCCCTGGGAAGCACTCTCAATTTCTTATAAATTAACCTCTTCATTATAGGTAGAGTGCCTTCCATGGTGTTTCTCAACTTTGAAGCCCATTCCCAGACTTAGTGCCCTAGGGATATTCTGATGAACTGTGAAATTTGAGAGTCATACCATCACATCCTCCCTCTCCTGGAAGAATTTCAATATTTTTAAGTAATGAAATTTGAGATAAAGTTCTTAAAGCCATTAATATATTATTTTACTTATCTAAATACTATAGAAAAATTAATATGTTCATCTATTTGCTGGCCACGCTGTATGTTCCAGGATTTTATAAAATTATAATGAAAACTTGAAGGCTTATTTTCATCCTAGTATAGTGAACTTTACAAATCAGGGTTGACTAATGACAGTCCATGTTCCTTTGTGTATATCAGATTATTGAGAGGGTCAAGATCATTATCTCAAAATCACTTGATTCCAACACTGAAAATCGTTAAGTCATTTGTTTGTATTCATATATACTATGTGAGATATTAGCCATCACCTCATGAGAATTCTCATTAGTTTTGAATGTTTTCAAATGTAACCAGTATGGCGTCTTTCATAATGCTAGGATATTAAAAAATGAGACTCAAGATAAGGAAAGAGTTTTAAAATCACAGTAAATATCCTTATCCCCCACTTCCTAAGGGAACATAAAATGCAAGTTATTTGTGGGAATGCTGTCCTGTTACTTGTCTAAGAAAAGTCTTGGGGACTCAGGGGTGCTGCCTGGACTGTAAAGTTGCCACTGCTTTTCCACCTTTCCTTGAACTAAGGTAGAGGGTGATAGCCTATTTAGCAGTGCTCCAGATTTTGAAGTGGTACGTACCTACTGGCAAAAGAAGCTGTGGCTCAAGACAGAGTGAAGGAAGAAGAGTACACGAAATTGGGAATATATACTGCAACTTAGAGAAGAGAACACAAACAAGAATACAGAGAATGTCTATACCTATAATCGTAGAGAAAGAATTGAATCCTGCGGTCTTGCTACAGGCATCTATGTAACAGAATCAGCAAAGTATAATCTAAAATTGCTAAAACTGATAGCATAAAAATGTATTCCCTTGAAAAGTATCACCCTTCATTAGAGCTGCCACCTAGAGATCTGGAAAAAAATCTCTCCTTGAAACCAGCTAATAGGTTGACCCCAATATCAAAATTGTCAGGACTTTATCTATGATGCTCCAAACAAAGAGTAAACATTAAAAATCAATGAATATTTACCCTCAGGAAAGCAAGCACTTGAAAACAGTAAGCGGCCTTCCTCAAGGACACAATCTCCATGGAGAAATGAATGTTTTATATCCTCTTTGGTATGAACTCTTCAGTATGACTTCCAATTCCTGCTTATTAGGATTCCATCCATCAGGTAGAGCTGCCTGGGGATGTCTGAAATATACCCTCTAGTTTTACAAGCCCTATATGTGAGTCTCGTGCATTTAAGTTTTAGAGGTATATCAGAACCCTCTGTCTCAAGCGTACTTTCACCTTTGCATGAGATGTCTCCAGGCTGAATTTGAAGAGTCTAGCTCCAGGCCAGAATCCTCTGTGTGATCCTTCATGCCTGGCCATAGGCAATCACAAGGCTTCACATGGCAAGCCTCAGGGTAAGGGGGCTTCACAGGTGGCTCAGTGGTAAAAAGCCGCCTGCCAGTGCGGGAGATGCAAGAGATGCTGTTTTGATCCTTGGGTTGGGACGATCCCCTGGAGGAGGAAATGGCAACCCACTCCAGTATTCTTGCTGGGATAATCTCAAGGACAGAGGAGACTGGCGAGCTATGGTCCAAGAGATCACAAAGAGTCAGACACGACTGAACACGTACCCTAGACTGAGGGGAAACTGCCCTCCTCATTCCAGACTTGACGCATGGCCAGCACCTTGTGGTTTTCTGGAGGGAATTACAGCTGAAGACACATGTTTACATGAAAAGCTGCATCCCTAACCCTTGGACCTCCCTGGAGAGTCCTCTCTTCTCTACTGAGTATTTCTCTACTGCTAAATCCTAGCCTTTGCCCGCCCACTCCAGTGGACCCATAAAACGGCGGGAGCCTTTTGTCCAGCACCATCAGCAGTGGAGGGTCCCTCCATCTGTGCTGATTCACCTGACCCTTGCCTGGTGCTGTTCTGTGGGAATCACTGGAGCATGAGTGAGCTGGTGTCTGTTTTTGCCTCTTCCCCACACTATCTCAATAATGAAGTCTTGATTACTACCCTCAGTTTGGCTGGTTGTCCTGTCTGACCACCTAGAAACCTGTCATTTTGACCTGGGAAAGAATGAAGCACACAGGTCTCTACCCAAACACTGCTGGGGATTAACAAGAGAGCTGGGGAGAATGTGTCAGGAGGGAATGTTTCTCCTTTTTATCCAGCTAGCGAGTAACATACCAAATCAAGTTTTCATCTTACTGAAGCTGGCCAATTTCCACAATATAATTCTTTCAGAATGTGAGGTTTATGCTTAAAAGAGAGAAGACTTGAGTCTCATGTGTCTATACAAATACAAATTGTATATTCCTTTGATACATATTCTATTTCCTTGAGAATTATCGGGTCACTCTCACTGAATGCCTCTGATGAAAATAAACCAGTGCTTCATATTGTGGCTTACAGGGTACTAGCAGCTAGAGGGAAAGAATGCACACAATATCCTCCAGTTGTACAAACTACGGTAATGTTTTCCTTCAGTGATGTGGCTGACGCTTTGAAGCCCAGGCTGGCAGATGGAACACAGAGGAAAGTATTGGGGAAAAGAGAGAGAAAAGAAGAGAGGGATAAAAGTGGATTCTTTCAGGTTTCTGTATATGAGCTATAAAAACATATGGCTGGCTACCTAGAGGCTTCAACCCAGTTTTGCAGGTCATCTTGCTCATTATAGAAGACCCTTTAACAACTTGGGTTCTCTTAGACAGAAGCATAGTGCTGGCTAAGTTGTGCATGTCTCAACTCCAGGGCGCTATGCTCATAGCCACTTCTTAACTTTAGTTCACACAGCTCTGCAGTGCAATCCCAGGAAACTGAATTACTCCAGTTTTCTCAAAGATAACTTTTATTTATCACAGGTAAACACTCCTATTTGTTGTTGTTGTTTATCTGCTAAGTTCTGTCTGACTCTTTTGCTATGCCACAGACTGTAACCCACCAGAATCCTCTGTTCATGGGATTTCCCAGGCAAGAATACTGCAATAGGTTGCCATTTCCTTCTCCAGAGGATCTCCCCCACCCAGGGATCAAACCTGCATCTCCTACATTGGCAGGAAGATTCTTTATTACTGAGTCACCAGGAAAGCCCAAACATTCCAATAGAATCAAATAATCCCAGAGGGTCAGGTACACAATGTTCAATATTCCATCCAAAGAACTCTCACAACCTCTTGGCACATCTTAAAGTCTTGCACAAAGACCTAAATTAGCATACTTGTTATAATAGTAGTGCTGTTAAGATTTTGCTAAAACTCATTAAAGCTTTATCTTGGTAAATTAGAAGAAATCATATTTTATTTTGATTTTTAAATTGATTACTTTTGAAACTGAAAGCACATTTTTTTCTAAGTGAAAAATAAAATAAGTGGATTTTATAAACAAAAGCTTAACCATTTACTTACCTTAACTTGCAACTAACAGTTAAAATTTTTAATGTAAAAATTCTCAAACAGTAAGTGGACTGGTGATTCCATTTGAAATAAATATTGATGTCTGAAAGGTAAGAATCTTAACTGCACTGCCAAGTTGGAATAATATTAACTAATTTGAAAGAAGGCAAGGAAAAAATTCTTCCATAAATTTTAATCACTTTATGTTTAAGGTAATATATCAAAAACTAACTATAACCACTTATCTTTTATTTTGCCCCAATGATTTTTCCATATTTTTTTTTACAGGTTAGTAACTAGAGCATGAAAGGTGATTCTTCAATTTCCTAAAGGATTTTTAAAAAATAAAAACCAAGAGATTTAAGTACTATAAAAGTAATTGTGTTTTGAAGTTTACATTTACTGCTTAGCGGTAAATAATGTGAAAAACAACTTACTTCTTTCTGTCTTACAATTGCCTTTTTTTTTAGCTTTTGGATACATATTGCCGATCTTGGATACATATTGCCATCTAAATGAAAGAAAACTCATAGGTCTTTTTAAAAATTACTCATATTTTATTTCTGACCATTTAAACCTAACTACAGCCTATAGATTTGCAGTATTTCATGATTATTTACATTCATATTTTTTCTGTACCATCCAATGAATGTGACAGAGTGCAGAAATAAACTTTCACCCTGTAATGTTTCACTTTAATACATACACAAAGAATCTAGGTATCACCTTATTCATATCTCTCCCATGTGCAGACTCAGTAATTGCTTTTGCCCTACAAAGAGACAGACTTAATCCATCTTGTCCACTAAAAGTAGAAGAAGTCTTTCACCAGCCGTGAAAGTGACAGAAAAATATCTAACTTCTCAGCGTCTTTGGGATGCACCTTAGTTAGGAGCTGCTTGGAGAAGGAAATGGCAACCCACTTCAGTGTTCTTGCCTGGAAAATCCCATGGACAGAGGAAGGTGGCAGGCTAGAGTCCATGGGGTCGCAAAGAGTCGGACACGACTGAGTGACTTCACTTTCACTTCAGGAGCTGCTTGAGCTGGCACCTCAGTGCCAACTCTGTTTCTCAGCTCCACAACTACAAGGTCATTTCGTTTCAAGTCACGGACCCTGGATACCAACCAAACTGGCAAATGAAAAATAACTCAGTCGGGGCCATTTCACCCACCAGTGATCTCTGTGTGTGAGATAATTCCTCCCTGAGGTTTCTTTCTCTCCTCCACTGTGTTTTTAAAGGCCTAACGCAGGGCAGCAGGCTGGTGCCACTGTCTAAGGTTTCAATTAAGACATGTGCAGCCATCAAAGAAGTACCAAGCAGGCCTGCACAACAATGCCTCCTGTTTCACTCTCCGTTCAAGTCCAGGGATGGCAAGATGCTTGAAAAATGTCGTTCATTAATCCCCGCAGCAGCCCCCGGAGGTTGAGAGGACAGAGAGAGTCAGCCACAGGATCAGACTTGAATAGTCTCTCTGTTGGTTGTGTACGTTTGGAGCTGACTGTGAAATCTATGTGGACGTACTGAACCCTCTGGTTAAACTCATGGTGCAAATGCGTTGATCAAAGGCACTCTGTCAGTATCTGATTAAGAGCCATGTAAGAGCGCTGAAGACATTTCCTTCTGGTTAACAACTCTGATTACAGGGGCTCCTGGAGTGAGTTTTCCTGTAAGCATTCAAGTAGGTCCCCCGGCTCCAGCTGGAGCTCTAGGGTTTCCCAATGGCAGAGCTTCCTGTTGCTGAAGGCTTCAATTCATTCACAGCTTGTAAATCAGTAGCCTGTAAATCAACAGATTGAGCTACTACTGTTTAAAACACAGTTTCCTCAACAAGCTTCCTTCTGGTTTTGTTTTCATATATCAAGGGCATGGAAAAAAACAAGAAGAGGCCAATTTTTAACACCTGGACCGATGGGGACTCAGCAGGAGAGGTATGTTCTACCAGCTCTGCAGTTCTGTTTTTGTTTCAGTAGAGCAAAGATTTAGTGGCTAAAGTCAAGATAGCATTTACTTAGAGAAATGACAGAGGCCCATTTGGGGGAAACTGCAAATCACAATTGCTTCATGCATTTCATCCATTTTAAATGTCTGATAAGAAATATAAAGCTAAAGACATGGATCAAACCCGGGTCTCCCACATTGCAGGCAGACTCTTTAGTCTGAGCTACCAGGGAAGCCAGTAGTTTCATAGAGTACCATTTATTACATGCAAAATAATGTCTAGCAGTGGTATCCTGTTGTAATCATGTAGGCATTTTCAGTTTTGTTCTGTAATAAATACAAAGCGCCTTTTGTTTATATCTGAGTCTCTGCAGAATATCTGTAGGATATAATTCCCAAATATGAAATTCTCAAGTTAAAGGGAGTGTAACTATTTGATAGCTATTTGTTCCACATAGAAATTCATATTTTCTACATTTACATTTTCTATTTACATTTCTACATTTACATACAAGAAAATGTGTGATTTAAACTTTCATAAACATGTAATTTTTGTTTCATTTACCTTAATTTAACTTGAAGTTGAGCATGTTTTCATTTTTTGAAAATTCATTCTTATTTTATTTTATGGTAACTTCTGTTTTCATAACCTATACCATCTTGTTAATGAGTTGTTGATCTTTTTCGTAGTTATTTGCAGAAGCACTTTAAACACTAAGTAAATAATTGAACTGTTATAGTTTTTGCAAATATGTTTCCAAAATGCTCCTTTGTCTTTTGATTTTGTTCATGCCATTTATACAGCTTATTAAATTAATTTAAATTCTCATGCTTTCTCAGTTTGATGTTATGTAAACTAATTCTACCTCCATATCTTAATCATATAAGACATTCTCCCATGTTTTCTTCAGGTGTGTTTTGGTTTGTTTTTATATTAGTCCATGAGAAAATTTCTTTAAGGAGTCAGATATAAATCTAAATATTTCTCAGATACCTTAATTGTTAAAATGTTATCAATTAATCTGTCTTTTCCGCATTTATAGGTGGTGATGCCTTCACTATGTAATATGTTCCCTTATACATGTTGGTCTACCCATTCATATGTCAGTATCTATGCTGGCATTTCAAATATATTTTATTAATTGTTTGAGCTAGCTTTGCCCAGTTACTTTTATTTTTTAGATATCTTGTACCTCTGATTATATATTTTTGCCATATGACTTATGGAATCAAATTAGGTTAAAAATTAAGCCAGTCTTGAATTTGTTGGAATTATACTAAAATTTCAGATTCAGTTCAGTTCAGTTCAGTTGCTCAGTTGTGTCTAACTCTTTGCGACCCCATGAATCGCAGCACGCCAGGCCTCCCTGTCCATCACCAACTCCTGGAGTTTACTCAAACTCATGTCCATCAAGTCAGTGATGCCATCCAGTCATCTCATCCTCTGCCCTCCCCTTCTCCTCCTGCCCCCATCCCTCCCAGCATCAGGGGCTTTTCCAATGAGTCAACTCTTCGCATCAGTTGGCCAAAGTACTGGAGTTTCAGCTTCAGCATCAGTCCTTCCAGTGAACACCCAGGACTGATCTCCTTTAGGATGATCAAGGTCATCTCAAGGTCAGGGGTGTCCAAGGTCAGGGGTGGCAACCTCCAGAGCGCCAGGCTGCCACGGCGCAGGAGCAGTTGAGAGGAGCTACCCACCTCCAAGGAGCGGCGGCTGCGTGGGCGCAGGAGGGCGGAAAGGAGCTACTCCACATTGAAGGTCAGGAGGGGCAGCTGTGAGGAGACACCCCTCGTCCAAGGTAAGGAGCAGCGGCTGTGCTTTGCTGGAGCAGCTGTGAAGAGATACCCCACGTCCAACGTAAGAGAAACCCAAGTAAGACGGTAGGTCTTACTTGCGAGAGGGCATCAGAGGGCAGACACACGGAAACCATAATCACAGAAATCTAGCCATTCTGATCACAGGACCACAGCCTTGTCTAACTCAATGAAACTAAGCCATGCCGTGTGGGGCCACCCAAGACGGATGGGTCATGATGGAGAGGTCTGACAGAATGTGGTCCACTGGAGAAGGGAATGGCAAACCACTTCAGAACTCTTGCCTTGAGGACCCCATGAACACTATGAAAAAAATTTCAAATTAGGTATCAGCCAATTCCAACTGATAGACCAAATCTAATATTTCACTTGTCTTTATAAATAAAATTTTATTGGAACACAGCCATATTTATTCATTAAGGTACTAACTGTGGTTGCTTTTGTGCTATAACAAAAGAGGTAAGAAGATGTGACAGGGATTATATGAATGATAAAACCAAAAATATTTAATATTTTTTAACAGAAAAAGACTGTTGATCTTTGTTGTGGAATAATGTTTTAGTTTATTATATTTCCAAATTTCCAATGTAATCACCAATTCTCACTGGCTCAACACAATAAAATTGTATTCTTCATGCTTACTTTTAATTCATAGCAATTTAGTGAGCATGGAAGGGGTTGCCACTTCTTATAATGGCTACTCAGGGACCCAGGCTAACAGAAGCTTCATCTTGAAACTTTCTACCATAAGTTTTATAAAAAAAAAAATGTTACAATGGAAACATGTTAAATCACTCACTGACATTTAAAGCTCCTTCCTAGAAGTGACACATGTAACTTCTCATGTTTTACTGGCCAAAGAAAATCACATGGCCATTTTTAAATTCAAGGTAACATGAAGTCAATTTTACATGCCCAGAAGAAAAAAGTAACACATAAGTTTTGGTGTACAGTTTTAATGTCTATCATAATAAATAAGAAGAACTGCCATTTCTTGAATATCCAAAAATAGTATATGAATGGAAAATTAAAATGTTATATCAGATCTTTTCATAGTCTATTTACTTCCTTCAAACAGATCTTGAACAATTTTTGACATATTGAGTGCTCAGTCCCATTATTTTTGTTACTAATGTAAGTGGGGTTTCTAATTACTTTTGTTTACATGTTAAAAACTATGATTTTAATGTATGACTTTTTATTCCTAGCCATATTATTAAAGACTAAGGCCATTCTTAGTGAGTTTTTAAATGTTCCCCTTGGGTTTTCTAGGTTCACAATAATAATTCTGCCTTTGACTTAACTTATATTTGACATGCTTTCAAAGGCCAAATTTTCCTAGTGTGCTTAACCTGAATTGATATCCTACAGTTCATTGATTCATTCATTTATTCATTCACTCCTTTAACATTCAACTAATATTTAACATAAAAATAGTGCTTTATTATGCAATATAGATTGAAAGATGAATAAAACAGAGTAAGTAACAACTTTGAAGAACTCATTTTACACAGCCGGAAATATTCATAGATGATCATACAATATGAAAATCCCATATGGGAGATTAAAGTACAGTCATGTAGAAAAACCTTGTAAAGTATGTCAAATCTGATACTGAGATTTAGGAATGACTGAATGAGTAAGTATGATACTTTCTAAGATCATTGGCTTATTGTAAAACAAATACCCAAAATTTTTGAAAATAAACATATTTACATCTTAAAAGCTTTGTGTCATTTTTCAGCATGCATATTTACCTTTTTGCTTTTGTTAAGTCACTCAATTGTGTCCAGCTCTTTGCAACTGGACTGCAACACCACAGGCTTCCCTGTCCTACACCATCTCCTTTTGAAAATGATTAATTCCAGTCTACGGCCATACCACCCTGAACGCGCCCGATCTCGTCTGAAAATTATTAATTCCAAAATATCAGGGGCAGTGTGACTTCCTTTAAAATTTCTTGCTGCAGCACCTCATATTGCTGCACCTTCAGTGAACTCTCAATAAATTGTGACTAAATTCATTATTAGCAGCTTGAGTTGTACGTGATGGAACTCAGGGTATTTCTAAGACAAAGGAGAGGCTTTTGAGAGCTAACAAACACAAAAAGAAAAGTATTAAAGAAATCTTTGTGGGTATGAATAGGTTTGCAATTGTTCAGTATCATGGTTAGAGATAATAATCCTGTTAAAAACCATGATAGTGATCATTTAATTGTGATCCACTTGCCTAAGGCTCCTGTGTCATGAATTTATTTTTTAGATGCATGGCTGAAGTAGTTGACATGACAACATTCAAGGACATCTAGAAATATTTACTTTGCCAGGACCAGTTTTAAAATGTCTTCACTTGAGAGGAAGTGGCCTTGCCAGTTACGGGGGACTCACAATTCTCCTGCTTGTGTTTCAGAGGCCTGAGGGTGATTTGATGACTGATTCCTTTTCAGTTCTCTAGAGAATCTAGTTAAATTGAGAAGAAAACAATCATCATAAATCATACACCACATCTTGAAACTTAACATCTTTCGTAGAACTCAGAGACTACTCTGATTATGACACTTGAATGATATACAGTTATAAGGTATATGGGCCTCCAATTATCAAAGCGGGGTGATCTCAGAAGAGAATAGGGATTTTATAAGTTGCAATATATTTGCTAACAAATTGTGATTAAACACGGGTCAGGTTGGCAGAGAAACTATCTCATCTTGGTCAGTATTGATTTCTTTGAGATTCCCAGCAAGGTATAACCGAATTACAGAATTACACAAACTGATCAATTAATGGAAAACACATGCTGCATCAGATCTCTGCTTGAAAATTTTTTTCTCCATTATCTGTAACTTTATTAAAGAGATACATGTTATTATAGAAGACCTGGTGGTACATTTAAAAGTAATAGCTTGAGCATACACACAATTCTCTTTAATTATTTAGGTCTTAGGGACCAAGTACTTTTTTAAACTGTCAAAAATTTATACAGGCTGAAGCTGTGTACATACATGCATTCCAAACAAAATCCACCCTTGGATTTTGTTTACATTCTTACAATTAGATTTTTAGTAAAAGACATTAAAAGTAAAAATATTCCCTGAATATTTCAATACCTCAAGAGAAGCAGCATCAATTGATAAATATGATTTTATGGCCATTATCTGATAACTTGTGAAGGAAGTGGAATTAAAAAAAAAACAGAAATAATAAACAGTGCTGTGATGAACACTACAATATTGTAAAGTAATTAGCCTCCAACTAATAAAATAAATGAAAAAAAAAACAGAAATTAAATATCCAGTGCCTCCTTTTCATCTACTTTCCTTTGTCACTCATAGACCTCCCAAAGTTTTCCTAAGCCTACTTTCCAAGGTTATCTCCCATTCTTCCCTTATATTAACATTTTTGCTAAAGAGAAGCTGATTTATTCATTGTTTCCTGTGCATACACTTTCTCACCTCTTTTTTCCACAATTTGCACAAATACAAAAACAAAATAGCTATATGAAACCCATGCTCATGTTTTATGATCCCTTTTAAATATCTTTTTATTTATGTAGTTTCACAAATTCATTCCAACCCAAAATGATCTCTCCTTAACTAAACTCATAGAACTTAGTAAACAGTTCTTCCCAAACTATTCATGCTATGATATGACAACTTGGAGAATCCGTAAAATCATACAACATACTGTGGTAAACCAGCATGCCTGATCACAGTATTGGGGGCAAACTTAACAGAGGCTCCAACAGTCCCAGATCCAACATGACCTGTGAAGGAAGGTTAAGAGTGAGACATAGTTGAAATCTGGTGCACTTACAGTAAAGAACTGAGTTCTAAATCTCATTACCAACACATCAGGTGCTGTCTTAAATCATGGCTTGCATCATACTTCATTATTGGACTCCCCTTGTCCAGTTTCAAAAAGATCACATACTTCTTGAAAGTAATGGTTTGATGTCTTATAGTTGATATTTATTCACTGGTAGGTTGATTGATTGATTGGCATAATTTAAATTTTGGTCATGCAGTGGTAAAGAACCCACCTGCCAATGCAGGAAACATAAGAGATGCAGGTTCAGTCCTTTGATGGGGAAGATATCTGCTGGAGGACAGCATGGCAACCCACTCCAGTATTCTTGCCTGGGGAATCTCATGGACAGAGGAGCCTGGCAGGCTACAGTCGTAAGGTTGCAAAGAGTCGGATGTGACTGAAGTGACTTAGCATGCACGTAGCGTGGATGTAACATAAAATTTACTGCTTTGAATATTTTTAAGTATAACTGACACTTTAGGGAATCATCATCACCCTCCATTCTCAGAACATTTTCATCTTCCAAAACTGAAATTCTTTATGCCTCCCCTCACTAGTATCTGGCACCCACTGCTCTAGTTTCTCTCTCTATGAATTTGACTACTATTTACTTGTACCTATAGAATCTTACATATTTTCCTCTTGTGACTAGCTTATTATACCTAGCTTAACATCTTCAAGGTTCATGTATAATTGTTTTTAAACATGATAGTGATTTGCATCTTCACCAAGAAAAATATATATCATTTGTGTATTACTCGTGTTTCTCTCCAAGCAGTTTACATTTAGTAGCAACATTTATACACTAGAATTACATTAGAAATTGTAAATCATCTCTAAGCTTTATTAAATCTGATGTCTTTGATTTCCTATTAAAATCTTTTAGTGAGAGTCAATATAGTCATTTGTTTGAAGGAAATGATGACTGACTTAGGTACTAATTGACTTTGATGTGTGGATTACAGTTTTCACACAAAATCACATAGTCTTCCCTTGACCCTAATGATTCAATTATTTTAAATTAGATTATAATGTCACAATCATTAATAAGACCATGTCTGTTGATATTTCCTGTTCTTTGGAGGATCTATAATAAACTTGTTAAAGTGATTTTTTCTAAAATCTACTATATTCTAAATAATTGTTAGTGATTTACTGGTTTATATAATCACATTTAGTACTAAATTTCTTTGTTATTGGTTATGATATTTTGTTAAAGATGCCCTAGACAGGATTCTGCCTATAACCTATGACATACTGATAAAAAATCAACCAACAAAAAAGTACTAATATTAAGATAAAATAATTTTAGAAAAAATTAGACTGTTACAAATCATACTAAACAGAAAATCCCAAATTTATGCTTTTTACCTATAGCCTACATTGTACCATATTTTGTGAATTGTGTTGCTCTATTTTATTTTGTAACTCAGTAAGTTCTAAAAAATATTGTAAATGAGTTTGTTCATGAGTCTTGTGAACAATCTAGTTGAAGCATGTAAATTCAGAATGCCTTTGCATCCTGAAGGTTTTACTCCTTTCTTTTATATTTATTAGAATATTTGATGACTATTGCACTTAAGCATCATAACTTTCAAAACCATGATCTGTAAAAATGTATATTGAATCTAAACTAGTAACTTAAAAGTGATAGTGTACACTGTAGAATTACTCTATAAAATAAAAATGAAAATTTTAATTAAAAATCTTTTTAATAGCAAGGAATAGTGATGGTGATTGAGAAAATGGAGATATTCTTCTATTTTTGCCGACTTACAAAATGTACTAAAAATTGAATTGATGTTTCTGCCTCATTTTTACATATTTAGTTTTACAATAGTTGATGAGCTGCTGTGCAAAAATTCTTATTACAATTAAGGAAAAAATTAATAACAGTTTTGAGAATATGGTGACAGTTTTAAAAAGAAGAAGATGGGGGGGGGGCAAAGTTTAAATTTTACAACAAAATTGAGAAGGTAAGAAGGTACAGAGTTTTCCCATATAATCCCTGCCCTGACACAGGCATATTTTATTCCATTACCAACAGCATGTGCCAGAATGGTAACTTTTTTTTTTTTTTGCCAAGAATGAAGCTCTATTGACGCATCATAATCATCCGGTCCATAGGTTACCCCAATGTTAGTTCTTGGTTGTACATTCTTAGTTGTACGTTCTGTTGGTTTAGCCAAATTATAATAACATCCATCCATGACTATCATATAATACAAAATATTTCCACTGCCATAAAAACCCTCTGGGACAGGATATATTATATTATATAAATTACTTTTTGAGATGTATTTCCTCTCAGCTGACCAACACTAATGAAATGAAGCAGGATTCGATGATCCTTCTCCCTCCTGTCCTCTGCCTGTCTTTTGTCTGTGGAAAAACTTTAGCCAAAGAATAAATTTAATCAGAGAAGTAAAAAAATGTAGAAACAAAGGAAAATAGTCAAAGGAGATCAAATAATAATAGTTTAGTAATTAAGGATTGTCAAGGATGCTCCAATACATTGGCCACCTGATGTGAAGAGCCAACTCATTGGAAAAGACCCTGATGATGGGAAAGATTGAAGTCAGAAGGAGAAGGGATGAGATGAGATGGCTAGATATCATCAATGATTCAATGGACATGAGTTTGAGTAAACTCAGGGAGATAGTGGAGGCCAGAGAACTTGGTGTGCTACAGTCTATGGGGTCACAAAGAGTCAGACACAACTTCATGACTGAAAAAGAGTCAAAGACCTTTAGTTCCTTCTCAAGGGCTACAGGTAATATTCTGAGCCATCTTCTATGAACTATCTTGTAGATACTGAAACCTCTGCCAGGTGGAAGAAGTTAAATACATTGACCAGACTATGGCCATGACATAAGCTGCCACAATTCTGAGAATCGGCCTCAAGGAAATGAGAAGAAACTGACCATGGAACTGAAGATTAAATGTACCTAAAACAACCAAGATATTGCTGGTCAGACCACCACATGACCAATTTCAGATGACTATCAAGGCTGACTGTGCTATTTCTGCATGTAGCCTCCTCCCTCTATTTATAAAAGCTCTTGCCCCGTGATTGTCAGGGGGGACATCAGTCTTTGGACAGGCATCTCCCCCATCCCCTGGTTGCTGGCATCCACAATAAAGAAAATTTTCCTTTCCAAGAACCTTGCCTCTTTATTGGCTTTTGAACAGCAAGCAGCTGGACCCTACTTTTGGCTGCACTAACATGGGGGAAATACATACTCATTTACAAAGCAGGATACAGGTTGGAAGATTATATATTTGAGTCAAAGTGACCTAGATTCAAACTCTACCCAATTTCTTTTTAGAAATGGGTTGTTGAAAATATTTTTTAGTTTTTCCTGAGTCCCAATTTCTCTATCAGTAAAATGAGGATGATAATATGAAATAAATAGCAGGATTAAGAGGTGAATGTCTAAAGTGCTTAGTATTGTGCCTGCCACATAAAATATTCAATAAACAAGTTTGGTATTATTATATGATGTTAGAGTTTGTTTTGAGGAGAAAAAAATCATTTATTTATAAGAAAACTTGAATATCTAAGAAATTTCAGTTTGAATAAAATCCTATGTCATTAAAAATGATTTCTAAATATAGTTTATAAGCAGATGGATTTCTAGGCAAAAAGCCTGCTTTAGAAAAATGCTGCTAATTGGACTTCCTTGCTAGCTGAACAGGTAAAGAATCCACCTGCAATGCAGGAGACATAGCTTCGATCCCTGGGTTGGGAAGATCCCCTGGAGGAGGACATGGCAAACCACTCCAGTATTCTGGCCTGAAAAATCCCATGGACAGAGGAGCCTGGCAGGCCACAGTCCTTGGGGTTGTAAAGAGTCAAACATGACTGAACAGTATAGGTAAAACAAGAAACAATATATAAAGGCATTATTATAACTTCATGCAGCAGGTTACTATTCAAATAAACCTGAGAATATGAATGTGTCGGTACTTGATGGGTGATCTCACCTATTTAGAAGATCCTCCCGCCTCCATTTAGCTTCTCGCATGCTTAAGAATTTTCTGGAAACAAAATGCCAGTATCCTGAAAGGCTGAGGACAGTGAGTGCCAATTACATTCCCAGCTGAGACACAAACAATCCCACTCCTCAGTAAGCAAGAAAGTGAAGCTTTCCAAGAGCTCTTTCTATTAATGCTGCAATAAATGTGGCGAGTCAGTCATGGAATATTTGAATACATCGTGCATGTCATTCGAATTTACAAGCAACCCGCTGAGAATGCAGAGACCTACTTTCCTCTGCTATGATTCCAGTGCTTTTTAAGAAACATTCTTAAATTTTACCCTTTCCCCAAAATATTTGGTTCTGTAGTACTTTTCCGAGGTGATAGGAAGCATGCTTTCTTCCCCAAATTTAAAGGAAGGTATGTATTTCCAAAACACAATCTCTAAGTCTGCTGATTTTACACTTAAGAAAGTTCAATCCTGTAGTCTTCTAGAATAAACAAACACAAAGAAACAGAAGAAAAGACAGCCAAATATATGTCTGCATCCAAAAATGAAAAAATCTACGCAAGCATTAACAAAATACTTAGGACAATTGATAAATTTATTGTTCTCATTGTAAATTCAAACTGCAATCCATCAATAATCCATTATAGATTTATGCAATCTGCATAGCAGTGTATTTCTCATTAACAACGTAACACTCACAAAGTAGCATTTTTAGAGGAAATATTAAATGCTACTTAAGTTAATAGCCTATTACAGTCAAATTCCCTTAAAATATGTACCTATTTGGTATATTAATTTTTAATAATTTAAAATTATATGGTATATTTGTGAGCTGAAATTGAACTGTTATTGATTCTTTGTGGAAAATTAAAGTTGCAAAACAACCCAGCAGAGTTTTTGTCAGGAAAGAAAATACACAAACCTATCTTTAAACTGATGCACAATTTTTGAAGAGGAGATCCATTTTGTATTTCAGTTTGGGCTGAATCTGTCAAAAGTGTTCAGTATTTTCCAGTAGAGGGTCTGTTGGAAGTGCATACTACTTTCGTATGGAAAGCATCCCTGAGTAGAAAAATAGCAGAGTTCATTTCAGAATGTAATAGACATATAGAATATAAAAGGAAAGATTTTTCTTCAGCTGAGCTTACCTTGCTGACCCAAGTACAAGGGCCTGTGTTTTGCCTGTAGTACATCAGCATTTATTCAAAATATTAAGTGCATTTTATTCTTCGAGAATTAACAAACCATGAAGATAAAGACTATAGTCAATGGAATTAAATTTTGTGAATTTAAAACTGATTCACAAGGCCAGTTATGAAGCAACTGTCTCAGTCTCTATGTTTCATACTCCTTAGAGAGTAGAGATTCTCTACCCTAGAGGCTATTTGGGGCCTACATATACAATTGATATGCAATTCTTATTATTGAATCTCAGTTCAGTTCAGTCGCTCAGTTGTGTCTGATTCTTTGTGACCCCATGGACTACAGCAAGCCAGGCTTCCGTGTCCATCACCAGTTTCTGGAGCTTACTCAAACTCATGTCCATCGAGTCGGTGATGGCATCCAGCCATCTCACCCTCTGCCATCCCCTTCTCCCACCTTCTATCTTTCCCAGCATGAATGTCTTTTCCAATGAGTCAGTTTTTCACTTCAGATGGCCAAACTATTGGAGTTTCAGCTTCAGCATCAGTCCTTCCAATGAATATTCAGGACTGATTTCCTTTAGGATGGACTGGTTGGATCTCCTTGCAGTCCAAGGGACTCTCAAGAGTTTTCGCCAACACCACAGTTCAAGAGCATCAGTTCTTCAGCTCTCAGCTTTCTTTATAATCCAACTATCACATCCATAGTGATTACTGGAAAAACCATAGCTTTGACTAGACAGACCTTTGTTGGCAATGTCTCTGTCTTTTAATATGCTGTTTCAGTTGGTCACACATTTCTTCCCAGGAGCAAGCATCTTTTAATTTCATGGCTGCAGTCACCATCTGCAGTGATTTTGGAGGCCAAAAAAATAAAGACAGCCACTGTTTCCACTGTTTCCCCATCTATTTGCCATGAAGTGATGGGACCAGATGCCATGATCTTAATTTTCTGAATGTTGAGCTTTAAGCCAAGTTTTTCACTCTCCTCTATCACTTTCATCAAGAGGCTCTTTAGTTCTTTGCTTTAGTTCTCCCAGCAATCTTGATTCCAGCTTATGCTTCATCCTGCCTGGCATTTTGCATGATGTACTCTGCGTATAAGTTAAATAAGAAAGGTGACAATATACGGCCTTGATGTACTCCTTTCCCAATTTGGAACCAATCTGTTGTTCGATGTCCAATTCTAACTGTTGTTTCTTGACCTGCATACAGATTTCTCAGGAGGCAGGTCAGGTGGTCTGGTATTCCCATCCCTTTAAGAATTTTTCACAGTTTGTGGTGATCCACACAGTCAAAGGCTTTGGCATAGTCAGTAAAGCAGAAATAGATGTTTTTCTGGAACTCTCTTGCTTTTTTGATGATCCAACGTAGATTGACAATATGATCTCTGGTTCCTCTGCCTTTTCTAAATCCAGCTTGAACATCTGGAAGTTCACTTTTCCATACTGTTTAAGCCTGGCTTGGAAAATTTTGAGCACTACTTTGCTAGCATGTGAGATGAGTGCAATTGTGAGGTAGTTTGAACATTCTTTTGCATTGCCTTTCTTTGGGGTTTGAATAAAAATTGACCTTTTCCAGTCCTGTGGCCACTGCTGAGTTTTCCAAATTTGCTGGCATATGGAGTGCAGCACTTTCACAGCATCATCTTTCAGGATTTGAAATAACTCAACTGGAATTCCATCACCTCCACTAGCTTTGTTCATAGTGATGCTTCCTAAGGCCCACTTGACTTCACATTCCAGGATGTCTGGCTCTAGGTGAGTGATCACACCATCATGGTTTTCTGGGTCTTGAAGATCTTTTTTGTACAGTGCTTCTGTGTAGTCTTGCCACCTCTCTGTAATATCTTCTGCTTCTGTTAGGTCCATACCATTTCTGTCCTTTATTGTGTCCATCATTGCATGAAATAGTCTCTTGGTAGCTCTAATTTTCTTGAAGAGATCTCTATTACTGAATCTGGCCCATAATAAATGATCAAATTGAATTAACTATTATCTTCTTTATCATTAAGAACAAAAAGTTTAAAATATATTCTTGTTTTTTGCCTATTATTATCTCTTATTCTATTCACTCCATCTGTTACTACATCTCTAAGAAAGGTGTAAACTATCATCTTTTGAAAATATTTATTAATCAGTATATTAAGTAATTCACAAGCAGTTGTGGAATCTCTACTCTGTTCAAGGACTGTTAGTCACTAATCAAAGAGTTACAAAATAGATTTGTTCTTTGTTTATGTGAGCTCCATAGTATATTTTAGAAAAGTTTATAGAAACATAAGAGCAAGGTTTTATATTATACTGTGATAAGGAAATTAGCATCTTATTTTTAACTTAAAAAGAATATATATACATACATGTATTAATATATACACATACTTTTTCCTTTTAGTCTAGCTACAGACTAATAAACATGGGTAAGATATAGAAATTGGCAGTTTCTTTCTAGTGACTAAATGCTTCCTTACATGAAAACACTACATTTAGTCTTGCAACCATTCATCCATTGAATTAAATAGTTGTTGAGTCCTCTGTGCTGGACTCTGAGAGGCACTCTGAACCAAACACTGATAAGAAATTCTCATCCATGCTTTCTGAGAGTGGTGGGAACGTAGAAATGTAAACAGGATGTGAATCTATTTAAAGTTAAAGGTGTGAACAAAAAGCTGTAGAAAAAAAGAGAAGTAAGGAAAAAGAAGAGCCATTTTAGATTTTAAGTTAAAAAGCTGCCAACTTAAAATTTAATTTAAATGTAAGTGCCCACAAATGGAGGTGCATGTATAAAAAGCAAAGGTAGTAAATACAAAGAGTCCATGTAAGAATGTTACAATTCTTCATGAAAAGTAATATAATAGCAATTAAGCAACATATAAGTAATATATTACTAAATATATAAGGAGTAGAAGATATATTTGAGTGAAAGTAGAATTGGATTTGCAAAGATAAAGGAGAAAATATGAAACAATAACTGACTTCTGTCCTGGAAAAGAATGTTATGAGAAAATAGTAAGTGGAATTTTTTTTTTTCAATTGAAGACAGTCCAAGGAGAATCTAGTTAAAGGCTCCAGATTCAGAAGAATTCCCTCATAGCACTGGAATGTATTTCAGGAAGGTTATGGAATTGTTATTGGTGAGTATTCACTGGTTACAATGTAAAGACTGTTTCTTGAAAAGAGAACGTAAGTATATGCATTCACATAAAACAAGTTAAGTCTCGCAGTTTGAGACAACAATCTGTGAGATGCTTCTGAAGCTGAGCACTAACGCTCAAATCTTACACTTTCCAATGGCCACATAGAACACTATACAAGCCTAAAAAAGAACATATTCCAAGTTCGACAGTTGACATTTTGATTCACACAATAGCGAGGCCACCTTCAAATTTCTGACATAAAGAAAACTTGTGTAGGGGAAGAGCCTTGACTATTAGTCAAAAATGAAAATAAAAAGTTGTTTTGACAACAGATAAAAGGCAGAGACCTGTTCTGCTGATAGCAGGCCTATGCCTTTTTCTGTTTCCAAAAGTGATTACCCCACAGACAAGGCCACAGTGATAGCATCTGTTTGAGACTCTCAACTAAGGGTATCTCAAGTAATCTATTGCGTGATAGCTATTGATTGAAAGATCATCACATATTTGGAATGGTATGGTCATTTGAATGTCAGGGTTCTAGTTTTATACATACCTTAAACTTGACCCAAACAGTCACTTGTGTTTGTATGTAATCTATACAACAGAGGCTGAGCTCTGAATTCCCTCTCTTGATTGAAACTTTTAGGTTGGAATTTAGACTCTCAAGAACTTGGGAGACAGTGCAAGTGGAAGTGCTTATGGTGGCCCTTTGTGTGTATTCAGGAACTGGTAGGAACTTTTTCTTTGGTTGAATGGTATACATTCCTGTTTTAACAGTTTTTCCACCTGGTTAAAAGTAATAAATCTTATATTTATATGAGTTGGTTGGGATCATTTTCTTTGCTTTCTATCACTTATACAAACAAAAGTGAAATTACATTTAAAAAGAAAAAAAGTCAAATACTTAGACTGAGAAGTGGTCCCTCAGCAGCCTGACAAATGTTAAGAAGTGAGCACTGGCTTTAAAGCCAGAAGTTGGGGAGGTCTGGCTGCTTCATACAGGCCAGCCTCTAAGAACTTTTTATTGGTTCATAAACTGGCTCTGTAGACAGAGGGCGTAAAGTGATGGAAGAAAGAGGCAACTCACTCCAGACTGGCCTCACACATGGTAAATAGAGGGGGGAAAAGTGGAAGTAGTGACCAATTTTACTTTCTTAGGCTCCAAAATCACCACACAGAATGATTGTAGCCACAAAATTAAAACACGTTGCTTCCCAAGGAAAGCTATGACAAACGTAGACAGCATATTAAAAAGCAGAAACATCATTTTGCCAAGAAAGGTCCATGTAGTCAAAGCTGTGGTTTTCCCAGCAGTCATATGCAGATGTGAGATTTGGACCATAGGAAGGCTGAGCAGCAAAGAGCTGATGCTTTCTAACTGTGGTGTTGGAGAAGACTCTTGAGAGCCCCTTGGACTGCAAAGAGATCAAACCAGTCAATCCTAAAGGAAATCAACCCTGAATATTGATTGGAAGGACTGATGCAGAAGCTCGAATACTTTGACCACCTGATGAGAAGAGAAGACTCATTGAAAAAGACCCTGATATTGGGAAAGATTAAAGGCAAAAGGAGAAGAGGGTGGCAGATGATGAGAGGGTTAGATAGCATTATTGATTCAACGGACATGAATTTGAGCAAATTCCGGGAGATCATGAAGGACTGGTGTGCTGCAGTCCTTGGGGTCACAAAGAGTCAAACACGACTTAGCAACTGAACGTGCACACACACACACACACACACACACACACACACACACGTTTAATAAGCAAGGGAACTTACCTACGAGGCTTGTCTTATGCAATCACAGGACAAATAGATCACCTACACCCTCCACCAGAATCTCAAGCATTTATACAGGGGACTTAACAGATTTCAGTTATGTATACCATCCAGATGGTCTTAGTAATACCTTACTTTCTCAAAGTTATATCCTTAGAACCGCTCCCACTGTGGGAATGGGGGACAGAATGTACAGTGCAAGGACAAGGGGAGGCATAAGAAGCCTCTGATTACCCAGGTCTGGTTCACTGATACCCAGACGTCATTTCTTCTTGCTGACCTGCTCCAACAGCACGTAGTAGGCAGCAAAGCATGGAGCCTGGACCTGGAGGTGGAGCAGAGCACATGGAAAATAAAGTATATGCCACCCTTTGGCCAGTCTTAATCCATTCTAGAGATTTGCTCAGAGGAGAAAGTCCTCAGCCCAGGAAAGACACACCATCACTGAAAGATAATCTCAACAGGATTTTACTCCCCCATGAAAGCACAATTATAGCATAGCCATCACCTTTACTTTTCAGATAAGCCAGCAGAGAATGACTTTAAGGTATAGCTGCGACAGTGTCCAGCTGTATCATAGTCACTGGGCCTAAAAACTGATAGAGCTTGCTTCTTACACCAACCATTCCATGCTCTTGCTATTCTCTTGCAACATCTCTTACACTTTGACAGCATCTCTACTTGACACACACTACCTGCTAGAGTGGTTCAAATATTTATTATCATCCAACCCAAACCCTCACTCAGCCAGTCTTATTGGAGAGTTACAGTTTCCCATTGATGATTATGACTGGCCATGAGAATAAGAGGCATTCTAGTGAAACTTTCAGATTCACTAAACTTTGCCCCAGTGATGGAGTAACAGACCAATTCTCCCTTCATATTAAAAATTGGGAATAAGCACTGTGACCAGTGGACGGATCTTATTCACTGTCCTATTTCAGCAGCATGACAAGCCCCAAATCAATGAGTAGGCTCAGCTATTTAACAGCACTTGATCATGATCCCTAGTATACCCACAACTCCTCCAACTTACCAGTACCTCCACATCTCCAAGGCCAAGGCTGCAGAAACAAGCAGAAAAGTTCAAAGAATGAGTTCTTAAATATATCAGTGAGAGGGGCCTATCTTTACCTGGGTTCCTAAACTTACACATTTTAGCTGAAGAGAAATTGGAAGCATGCATTGGAATACATTGAAACTGTAGGACATAAGTGGATCTTCAATAAGCCATAACACTATCCCCTCAAACTCCTCCTGGGTGAGAAGTTCATGGGAAGACCAATGAATCCCTTGCACATGAGCTCATTGTTAAATTTCTTTCACCATAAAAAGTTCGTTGTTTGGAGACAATGATGTGTAAGATAACAAGGCCATAAATACAGCATTCTGTAAATCCATTAATGGATGATTTGGCAGAAGTATTTCAGACAAGGAAGGCAAGTTCATATTTGGAATATGACTTATTCTCATAAAAACAAATTGCTACCTCATACCTGAGGGAAAGAGTCAAAGTCTTTTAGCTGTAACATCTACTAATAGATTGGGCAGGTAGATCATCTACTAATAGATCATCTATTAATGATCTGGGCAGCCAGATCATCCTTAATGAGAAAAAAGACAAAACATGATATTTGAGCCCGTGTCTCTTCTACCTGTCTTCTTGGTACACAGCCACTGAGATGACAGTGAGGTATTTAGAGAATGAGGTGTGTGTGCGCGCAGGCATTTCAGTCCTGTTTGACTCTGCAACTCCATGGATGGTAGCCCGCCAGACTCCTCTCTCCTTGGGGTTTCTCCAGGCAAGAATGCTGGAGTAAGGTGCCATACCCTTCTCCAGGAATTTGCTGACATCCATAGGATGGTTCATTTTTTCCATCTGATTATTGAAAGTTTCCTCTGCAGTGATGTTTCTGCAAGGTGTCTCTTGGAAACATGAATTCATTCTCTTTTGGCTCATTCTGTGATGTTCATCTATATCTTTCCAATCCTTCTTGTCATAAATATTCTGATATTATTTTTTATTTTTCCCACAAGTCTCAGCCACCACTCATAATTAGATCCATACCACACATAATCTTTCCACAAAAACATTACCTTATTTATATATAAATAAGATATAAATTGATATATACAAATTATATTATTTATATATAAATAGATACATTAACATAATATTTAGTAATATAATTATATTGTTATAATATATGAACTGATGTGTATAAATTATATTAATGATATACAAATAGATATATTATAACATTATATTAACAATATATATATAATTATTACTATAATATACATACACTGTTTGACATTTGGTTAAGAAAACATTTATCTTTACCACTGTCTTCTATAGTCTTCCCGAGTTGGGCAGTAATGTAGCAACTGTATACTTCCACATGGAACATGCTACTTTGCAAACCCATATGTAAACCAGGCCATACTTTCCCCTTTTCATTAACTGATCCTAATAAAGTCTCCATTAGTTCCAACGTGTGGATTCAGTGAGAAATAGTGAAATTGTTAAGAGTAGATATTTGTGAAATTGCCATCTGTTTATGGTAATATTACTCTAGACCATTTAGAGCTTGGTCTCACATATACCATTTCCATTTTACAATGAAATGATTTTGTTAATCTCCAAAGTTATGATGTTAGGAATAAGATGGGCCTAGCATGTGATGAAAGAAAAAGGCATAGTGTCTGCTCTTGATGCGAGAAGCCCCATCTAGCAGCCCTATCTGCCGTACAGATTCTTTTCATTATTAACTGCACTGTGTCATTAGGTGCAAGCATGCATTTCAGACTGATCTTCTGAAGGCTTTCTCTTGCTCTAGATTCTACTCAAAATCAATGGCATTATGGATTTCCCAATAAATGAGACAGAGCTGAACAATCTAAAATTTAACAAACTCCCAAAGCTTTAAAATACAGCTTATTTCTTCCTGAATAGTGGTATGTGTATAAAGATGTCTTCTACCTAAAAGGAATAGCCCCACCATTCCTCAAAGAGTAGAGAAAAATCACTAATGTGCCAGCCCCTGAGGCTTCTTGGGGCTTACTGCCTACTCTCTGGTGTACATGTAGTATCTCAGTAAAGCAGGTGGAGAGCGTGATAATTCCTCTTTACCAGGTCAGCAAGTAAACTATTCACATGATTAGGGATGGCTGATCAAGGTGAACATAACACGTTGACTCCAATATTCCAATTTTTTTCATTCTTTGGACTCCTTTCTCTATATAGCATACCAGGAAAGTTATGGCATCTTAACCCATTAACTATAGGCTGTTACTGAGTTCAAGACTTCATCAATCAGCATACCAAACTGTTGAGGTCCATCCTAGGGGCTTGAACTAATATGCTAAATCCTAAATTCTAAGTAACTATACATACACACATAAAAACATTTAGCTTAAAACATCTTTATATTCCACCATCCTTTTTCTCACATAATTAAGATCCTTCCCCATAAAGAATGGGAGCAGATACCATTGATGTTAAGTAATTAAAAGTTGTTTTTTTTTAATTAAAATGTGGTTTCCTCAGATTGGGTGAAGGTCTGATTTTGTTGCTAAAGGAACTTCAGGGAAAATTGATGGAGCAAGTTTCTCAGCCCTGCGGAAATCTATATCTAATATTTTTCAACTTACTATAATTTGACTTCAGTCTTAACAAGGTCTTTCACACTTTCAATGAATATTTTTTGGCACCTTATGTCTATAAATACATCATTGGATAAAACAAACAGAAATCCCTGTATTCACAATTACATTATTCTAAGAGATGCAAATAACATAAGTAAAATTTATATCTGTTACTGATTAGTTCTAAGAATAAAACAATGAAGGAAAGGGCCTTGATAGAACATGTTAGTGACAGAGGAGTTGCAGGTTACATTGGTGTCCAGGGTGGTGCTCACTAAGATGACATGAGAGGTATGATGTTACTTAACTAATTATGCCTTATCTTTAATAATTATAACTGCAATAATTATATTAAGAATAAGGTAACTTATTCATATTTTAAAAATAAGGTCACTTTCTAAGGTACTGGGGAATAGGACTTCAACATATCTGTTTGTGGGAGTCACAATACAAGTCATAATATTGTTTTACTGCAATGCATTTATGGACATCTGTGTGCATATTAGTTGCTCAGTTGTTTCCGACTCTATGCAACCCCATGGGCCATAGCCCTCCAGGCTCCTCTGTCCGTGGAATTCTCCAGATAAGAATACTGGACTGGGCTGCCATTCTCCTCTCCATTGGACATGATGTATATGTAAAGATTTTACTAAGAAACCAAATTAGACTGGAATTTGTTATTTTCACACAGAGCAGCTGATATTCTCTATGATTTTTCACTATTCCGCTCGTATCATTAGAGATCAACAAAGAGCCAAAAGCTTAAGCAAATATTTTAGTTACAGGAATAGAAATATATCCTTTGAGGATAATAATATTTTAAATACTGTAGCCCAGGCTTCCTTCACAGGCACTCCTTTATTATAGGTAAATAAAGTTTTTTTTTGTTTTTTTTTTTTTTTTAGTGGAGTGCAGTTTATTACACCGGCGGGCCCAAGGCAGAGTCTCCTCTTAGCCACGGGCCCCGACCAGCATTTGTGAAAATCTTTTATACTCCATGTGTACGTGTCCAAACCCACCACCCCAATCCCTTGATGCTTACAAAGGAAGGGTAAATACAATCACAATAACCCCATCATTCACGTGTTATGTGTTTAAACAGTTAATAATCAATAAGCCCACGGTTACATTCCAACCAGTTAATAACCGATAAGCCTGTGCTTACATTCTGATAGATAGTGTCCGGAGGCAGGGGTGATTAGTGTCTGTTTTCTCTTAGGTGATGAGTAACCTGGATATGATCTTCAAGGTTCCCCTGTCCGGAGGGGGTCTTATCCTTCCATTGTTGTTGCCACAGGCACTAAGCAGAGAGTTCAGAGTCCACTGGAGAGGTGGCCGAGCACGATCAGCACAGACAGGCCTGAGATGGAGTCCAGACCCTATGAATTCCTTCTTCATTCCCCCCTCTTGATGCTCTTAACTCATATTATGAGCATCATTCATAGGGATATATTGCAGCCTGGCTCTCCAACTACCAATTAGGGCGAATGAATCAACCTTCAGATTACAAAGTTCACAATACATTGTAAAATTCAGGGTCCACAAAGCAGAACTATCAAGGCAACTATAACAGTGGTAAATATAGTTTTCCACCAATCGCTCTTCACCCAAGATAGGACCGAAGTCCAGAAAGGAATGTTCTCATTTGACATTGCTTTTACCTGGTTTTTTGTGTCATCTAAAGTAGTTGATACATTGTCAGATAAGTCAGGAATGTATACACAACATTCAACCTTACTTATAGCACAGGTTCCTCCTTGAGCAGCTGTGAGTATGTCCAAAGCCATTTTATTATGAATTACCGCTTTTCTCATTTAGATTTGCTCTTCATTTAAGGCTTGGATGGCTTCTGTTCTATCTAGGAGGGCCTGTTTGTGAAATTAAAGTCATGGTCTCTACTTTAATCATAATATATTTGTTGTCTATACAGAGGGTACGAAAAAGGCAGCAATATACTCATACCATTGAAACACAGATCTTGTCCACCTAGCATGTAAATAAGGTAGATTTACTGGGGCTTGTTGTAGGCTAGGCTTTTGCTACACTGGCATTTTTATCAAATGTAACCCCATGACCCAAGTCTATTGACTGTAGGTCTTACACCAAGAGAGCAAGGAGAGGATATGATTGACAAGAGAGAGGAAAGTCTCTTTGTCATCCCAGAAAAGATGGGTGGTTTAAAATCTGCCTGGCCACGCGGTGACACCCACCAAGGAAGTCCATCCCTCACAGACAGAGGCATAGTCCTACATACCCAGAAGTTGTAGGTGTTGTGGAAGTCCGTGTAGGAATGTGCCCATGAGGTGTAAATGTTGTCCTGAGTTGAGACAGAAGTTAAATTCAAAATCACGTTGATGAGGCCAAGCAGCAGGAGTTGATTGTGCGTCTTCATCCTGAAGGGGCTCGTCCGGGATCTTCTTTTCCTTCTTCTTAAGGATGGTCTTAGTCTCTCGAGGGTCAGTGGGGTCCCTCTGTGCAGTCCACTCAGCGTTTTCTGGGTCTGCGTGGTATGCTCTCTTCACCCTCGTATGATGGATCAAGGGACAATACCTACAACTTTAACTGCAGTAGGGGTAGTTAGAATAACATAAGGGCCCTTTCACCAAGGGGCTAGCAAATCATGTTTCCAATCTTTGACCCATACTTGGCCACCAAGTATAAACTCATGAATCTGTTCCCTAACGGGGAACAGCACCCTTTCTTATACAAACTTAGTTTATTACCTTACCCAGTTCCATCTGCTGTGAAATCCTATCCCCCCTTACCTGAGGCAAATTTGTTGACACCTGTTTTATTATGGGAGAGGGCCTCCCATACACAATTTTGTGTGGAGAATAGCCTTGGGACTGTGGGGTCATCCTGAGTCTGAGCAGAGCTGTCGGAAGCAAGTCCACCCAGGAGCAGTCAGTCTCTATGATCCACTTGGAGAGTCTCTTTAAGTGTCCGGTTGGCTCATTCCACCATCTCAGAACTCTGGGCCTATATGCAGTGTGCAGTTTCCATTTGATGTTTAAAGTTTTGCTTACTTGTTGTACTAAATCAGCTACAAAAGCCGGGCCATTGCCTGATCCAATGCTGGTAGGAAATCCAAATCTGGGAACTATTTCCCTAAGCAGGCACCGGGCTACTTCTGATGTTCTTTCAGTCCAGGTAGGAAAAGCTTTTACCCATCTCGGGAACGTACATACCACGACCAGCAGGTAACAGTAGTGTCGGTGAGGTTTCATTTCAGTGAAGTCCACTCCCAGGTGTTCAAGGGGCAGTGTGCCTTTCAGCTGAATACCCGGAGGATTTTGTCTGAATCCCCAAGAGGCAGCATTCACCTGTGAGCAGGCAGCATGGCCTAGGTGGGTCGCTTGGTGTGTCTGGCTTACCAGAGTGTGTGCCAGCTCCTCCAGTAACAATAATTTGCCACTTGGCAATTCCCACCATCCCTTTTCAGTCTTGATGGCCCCTTCCGCTTTGGCTAACCTGACAGCCATTGTCCTTGTTTTATCAGGCTAGTGCCATCAGTATATAGGAGCAAATTAGGGTCTGGAACCTTGAGCCCTTCTTTAAAACAAACCCCAGATACCTTACCTCCTCTTTGTAGATCTATGCCTTCTTCTTTGACACTGGGTAACCTGCTTCCATCAACAGCTGGAGCAGTGCATTTTAAATAAAGTTAAATCTGAGATTATAACAAAGACAAATCAAGCCTGTGCTTGCTTGTAACATTGAAAGTTTAATGATATGCCTAAGTTTTACTCACCTCTCCATCACTAGATTTCTCACCAGAGGTCCATTTAAATCCCGCTCCACAGTGGTCACATCATTGTACAGGAGGCAGTGATCAAAATCATCCCCAAGGAAAAGAAATGCAAAAAGGCAAAATGGCTGCTGGAGAAGGCCTTACAAATAGCTGAGAAAAGAAGAGAAATGACGGGAAAAGGAGAAAAGGAAAATATACCCACCTGAATGCAGAGCTCCAAAGAATAGCAAGGAAAGATATGAAAGCTTTCCAAAGTGAACAAAGCAAAGAAATAGAGGAAAACAACAGAATGGGAAAGACTAGAGATCTCTTCAAGAAAATTAGAGATACGAAGGGAACATTTCATGCAAAGATGGGAATAATAAAGGACAGAAAAAGTATGGACCTAACAGAAGAAGAAGATATTAAGTAGAGGTGGCAAGAATGCACTGAAGAACCATAAAAGTCTTAATGATCTGGATAACCACAATGCTGTAGTCACTTACCTAGAGCCAGACATCCTGGAATGTGAAGTCAGGTAGGCCTAAGAAAGCATTACTACTAACAAGGTTAGTGGAGATGATAGAATTCCAGCTGAGCTATTTCAAATCCTAAAAGATAATGCTGTGAAAGTGCTGTACTCAATATGCCAGCAAATTTGGAAAACTCAGCAGTGGCCACAGGACTGGAAAAGTCAGTTTTCATTCCAAAAGAAAGGCAATGCCAAAGAATGTTCAAACTACTGCACAATTGCATTCATCTCACATGGTAGCAAGGTAATGCTCAAAGTCCTTCAAGCTAGGCTTCAACTATATGTGAACCAAGAAGTTCTAGAGGTACAATCTGGATTTAGAAAAAGCAAAGGAACAAGAGATCAAATTGCCAACATCAGTTGGATCATAGAAAAAGCAAGGGAATTCCAGAAAAATATTGGCTTCATTGACTATGCTAAAGGCTTTGTGTGGATCAAAACAAACTGTGGAAAATTCTTAAAGAAATGGGAATACCAGACCACCTTCATTGCCTCCTAAGAAATCTGTATGCAGGTCAAGAACAACAGTTAGAACTGAACATGGAACAACAGACTGGTTCCAAATTGGGAAAGGAGTACATCAAGGCTGGAAGGCTGCATAGTGTCATCCTGCTTATGTAATTTATCAGTCCTGGGTGTTCATTGGAAGGATTGACGTTGAAGCTGAAACTCCAATACTTTGGCCACCTCATGCAAAGTGTTGACTCATTGGAAAAGACCCTGATGCTGGGAGAGATTGGGGGCAGGAGGAGAAGGGGACGACAGAACATGAGTTGGCTGGGTGGCATCACCGACTCGATAGACATGAGTTTGAGTAAACTCCGGGAGTTGGTGATGGACAGGGAGGCCTGGTGTGCTGTGATTCATGGGGTCGCAAAGAGTCAGACAGGACTGAGCGACTGAACTGAACTGAACTGAAACTATGTAATTTATATGCAGAGAACAGTATGCAAAATGCCAGGCTGGATGAAGCACAAGCTGGAGTCAAGATTGGCAGGAGAAATATCAATAACCTGAGATATGCTGATGACACCACCCTTATGGCAGAAAGTGAAGAGGAACTAAAAAGTCTCTTGAAGAAAGTGAAAGAGGAGGGTGTAAAAGCTGACTTAAAACTCAACATTCAAAAAACAAAGATCATGGCATCCGGTCCCATCACTTCCTGGCAAATAGATGGAAAAACAATGGAAACAGTGACAGACTTTATTTTCTTGGGCTCCAAAATCACTGCAGATTGTAGACTGCAGCCATGAAATTAAAAGATGCTTGCTCCTTGGAAGGAAAGCTATGACAAACCTATGGAGTGTATTAAAAAGCAAAGACATCACTTTGCTGACAAAGTTCAGAACATTAAAAGCTATGATTTTTCCAGTAGTCATGTATGGATATGAGAGTTGGACCATAAAGAAGGCTAAGCACCAAAGAATTAATGTTTTCAAACTGTGATGTTGGGGAAGACTCTTTAGAGTCGCTTGGACTGCAAGGAGATCCAATCAGTCAATCCTAAAGGAAATCAACCCTGAATATTGATTGGAAGGACTGATGCTGAAGCTGAAGCCCCAATACTTTTGCCCCCTAATGCAAAGAGCCAACTCATTGGAAAAGATCCTGATGCTGGGAAAGATTGAGAGCAGGTGGAAAAGGGGACTATAGAGGATGAGATTGTTGGATGGCATCACCAACTCAATGGACATGCCTTTGAACAATCTCTGGGAGATGGTGAAGGACAGGGAAGCCTGGTGTGCTGCAGTCCATGAGGTCACAAAGAGTTGGACACAAATAAGCAACTGAACAACAACAATCCAAGTGCTCAATAGCTTAAAACAGGTGGGCTTCTTACATGTCCTGTGGGATAGATAGAAAGCAGTTGCAGGATTCCATATGCATTAACATTATTATCTTATGAGGCAGCATGTTCTGATGGTATAAGTGTGGGCTCTGAAGCAACATATCTAAGGGTTGGAGTCCCAATTTCTCTAGTTCTTAATTTTGTTCTCAAATTTCAGATGGAGATAAGCTCATATGCCTTAAAGAATTTTGGAAAAGACAAGGCAAAATCTACAATGTAGCCAAGATAATGCCATGATATGGTTGGCACAGTTACATATTGATTTCTATTTCTTTGCTTTTGGACTATGTGTGGCTATTATTTCATTGAATTGCACATCAGGAAACCAACCCTCTCCACTGATCTTAACTCTGTGGAAAGTGCCACAATGTACCTTGTTAATAGACTCAAATAATAGTGATTAGGAGACTTTTGAAAAAACTGCTACTAAAAAGAAATGACCAGGGTAAATGTATGTATGTGGTGTTGACTGGATTGAGGAGGATTGTGGAACTTGGGAATGTGGACTAGTAAGTGTAGCACAGGCCATGGGGCCATTACTGAATTGTAGAACTTCAAAAATTTACTCCAGAGATAACAAGTGACCCCAGACAGCCCTGTCCAGGATCCCTGATACAGATTTGGAGAATACGTCTCAGTCTCATTTTGAACACAGGTGCATGATCAAGCTAGAGATGTTCTCCTGGTTTTGCCCATTTATATAATGGTGCTCCAGGAAGGATGTTTGTGTGTATACCAAGTCACTTCAGTTGTGTCAGACTCTTTGCAACTCCATGGATGGTACCCCACTAAACCCCTCTGTCTATGGGATTCTCCAGGCAAGAATTCTGGAGTGGATTCCATGCCCTCCTCCAGGGGGTCTTCTTGACCCAGGGAATCAAACCTGCATCTCTTATGTCTCCTGTATTGGCAGACAGGTTCTTTACCACAAGTGCCACCTGGGAAGGCCCCAGGAAGGATAGGGGATATTTAAAGAGAGCGACTGCTATTGTTATTTTTACAGATATTTCAATATATTCCTTGGGGATTAGTAAAGGCTTCCCTGAGGCTGTGGGGTCTCAGATAAATACTAAGGGAGGAAAAGTATTTAACTATTAAAATGAGGTTGAGGTTGAAGAGATGATAAGCTTTATAAACTGAGGGAATAACAAAAGCTAATCCAGAGAGTAATGTATTGATGCAAGGTGCAGGCACAGGATTTCATCAGAACTGGATCCTAGGATACAAGAAAGCCACAGTTAAAAAATAAAGCTAGAATCAAGAGGGTGCCTCCACTGTAGGTCCTGTAAACTGGAAGGATATAGATTTTATTCTGAATAATGAGGCATTGAGAGGTTTTAAACAGGGACAGGACTGATGAGTTTTATGCTTTAGAACAGTTTGAGAATAGTTTGCACAGGGTCAAAACTGTAAGCTGGCAGACCCATGAAGATGCTGATTCAGTGGACAGAGTGCAGCTTATAAGGGATTTAACTATGTCAGTGGTAGTGTGAGGAGAGTGGAAAAATAAAGATCTTCTGAAACTAATAGGAAGTCAAAAAACATAAGATTCAGGGATCAGTTTGATATTCCAGCAAAGAAAGAGTGGTATTTAGGATGATCCAAGGATTTCTAAACAGAGTGAAAGAGCAGGTGGTGTTGTTATCTTCAGCTCAGAAAACACAAGAAGAGGAAATGGTGTGTTGGTGAGTGAGATGATTACAACTGATTCTGTGCCACTTTCGTGCATGAGGGTGATTAGATAATTTCAGTAGAAATGCTTCAAACTTTACCCATCTCTGTATCACTGTCGGTGCCTTGAAGGCAGCAATTTTTGCATGCCAATGTATCACCAATGCTATTATAGAGCTAATATTTAAAGAGTATTCAATAATTATTTTGTTCATATATTCACAAATATTTATTGAAAGTCGACTATGTACTAGACATTAGTCTAGGTCTGTTGATCTCAATTATTGCTGCAGCTGGAAATGTTTATAAACCTCTGAGACCTGAGCCCTATGTGGACCCATTATATCAAAATACCTGGGCCCAGCAAGCAGGTGATTATAAATGGAAGCTAAATGGCATCTAGAAAATTCCACCCAGTATCCAGGGTTAAAAATTATTGTCTTAAGAGCTGGAGATACTACAAACACACACACGCACGTGCACACACACACACACAAACACACACATACACGCATAAACATGATAGCCAGCATCTCTCATCACTTGCAGCTTATGTGAAAGATTTATCAAAGGCACTAAGAAACAAAGGCCAGAAGTCAGAAATGAGTGCTATGCTAATTCAAATCTTCCAATATATAAGTAAATAATATTTAATAACAAACTATGAAATAATTTTAAACAATAAAACCAAATCATATAATTTTTAAAAATCACATCTTTTATGCAGAGGTCATTACTTGAGACATCATCTTAAAATGGGCCTAAGTTTATAAGTAAATAACTATATCATAAGGGTTCAGTTCAGTTCAGTCGCTCAGTCATGTCCGACTCTTTGCGACCCCATGAATTGCAGCACGCCAGGCCTCCCTGTCCATCACAAACTCCCAGAGTCTACCCAAACCCATGCCCATCGAGTTGGTGATGCCATCCAGCCATCTCATCCTCTGTCGTCCCCTTCTCCTGCCCCCAATCCCTCACAGCATCAGGGTCTTTTCCAATGAGTCAACTCTTCGCATGAGGTGGCCAAAGTATTGGAGTTTCAGCTTCAGCATCAGTCCTTCCAATGAACATGCAGGACTGATCTCCTTTAGGATGGACTGGTTACTTCTTCCAAATTAAAATTCTTCACACACACCCCCACCCTGCCCTTGCCCAAACTATATTTAATTCATTTTAAAACAACCTCTTGGTTTCTGAGTATTCTTTGGCTAGAGAGTATAGACTAGGACCTGCAGAAAACAGTGATGGGTATAAGGATACATATTAACTGCTGCCGAAGGGACCTCAGGGCTACAGAGGCCTGTGGAAGGACTGCAAGCAGAAAGACCAACGGGATCTGGACTTATTTGGAGGCAAAAATAGATATTTCTCTTATTTTGGAGTTTCCTCTGTTATTGAATAAAGAGGTAAAATAGCAAAATAAGATGAAAAATGAATAAAGAGAATATTACATCCAATTTGTCTTAAAGGCCCCTGCATGTTTCATAATGTTAGAGCAGGGCACAACACCATTGTACCTAACATGACTTTTGAATAATTATTTTGAAAAATTGTAATAAAAAATTTAAAGGTAAAAAATTATATATCTCAGAGTGTTTTACAAAACAATGATAAAGAGCAAGCATTTTATTTCAAGGATTAAGCATGAATTATCTGGAAATTTTTCCTAGAGGGTACAGTATAAATGAAACATTATTAACCTATTACAAAAGGTGATCCATTACTGCCTATTACATAGAGCAAACTACTATTAATTTAATTTACCATTTGTCTTCAAGTGAAGCATGAGAGTCATTTCTCAAGAGATAATTAAAATATGGGTTCAGAATATTCATACAGAACCAATAAGCACAAAATATCACATAGCTATTATGTATACATTTGCAACAATATGTAAAAATTACATAAATGGTTTAATTCAAGATTAGTAGATAAAAATATAAACTTATTATGTTGGAATATTGCATATTATAACTTTTTATACATTTCCATTGGCTTTTCATTATTTATAGTTCAATTAATTAAATTGATTACTAAAAACATATTAGAATAAGCACAAGATTCCAGAAAAACTGAGAAACTGCTCCAAAGAGGCGGGGCAGGGGGCTAGTCAATATTATGTATAATTATCTCTGCTCCGCACAGTTGTGTCCACGTATTTGAGACACTATGGACTGTAGCCAGGTTCCCCTGTCCATGGGATTCTTCAGGCAAGAATACAAGATGGTTTGCCATTTTCTCCTCCAGGGGATCTTCCCAACCCAGGGATCGAACCCATGTCTCCTGGGTATCCTGCATTAACAGGTGGATTCTTTGCTGTTGAGCTATTGAGGAAACCCATAGAGACAAATGGCAAGCACCAATTTTTAGTTGGCACAATTGAGAATCACTATAGCAGTCAATGCTTCCTTCTCTGTGCCATGCACTCTCATGGTCTCATGAAATTTTGGTCACAAAAGCTTTGGAGGCTGTACTTTTCCAGATCCATGGTCACTCTTCTGCACCCAAGTCTGCACCCAGAGAGGAAGACCTATATAGACTACTGCAAAAATGTCCCTTGACCTTGGACTTCTAGTTAGTTTCTGTCAAGGGATGCTACTTGTGAGAAATTTGAAGAAGGAGACAGAAGGCTTTCAATGTGCTTATTACCCCAGTTCCTTTCATATCATGTTACTTCAGCCTGGCTTCAATCTCTTAATTAATTTTAACGGTTCCATTTGGCCAACACTCTCCAGACAATTTCTCTCTACTCTATAAATGTCTCAGCCTCTTGTGCCTTTATTAATAGAGGTCGAAGTGAAGCCCTTCCCTCTTACTAATCTAGGCTACTGTTTTCTTTTTTATTGCTGAATAATAACACATTGCACGGATATACCGCATTTCACTCATCAGTTGTTAGACCCTTGGTTTGTTTCCACTTTGGGCCTCTTAATGAGAAATGTTGCTATGAATATTCGTGTATAAGTTTTTGTGAGGAAATATATTTTCATTTCATATATATATTTATATAGAATTGTTGTGTCATGTGATAACCCTATGCTTATCCTTTTGAGAAGCTTCCACACTGTTTTCCAAAGTGGATGCATGCTTTTACATTCCTACCAGCATTGTAGGAGGATTCTGATTTCTTCACATGCTGCCAACACTTTGTATTATAGCCACCTTAGTGAATGTAAAGTGGTATCTTGATGTGATTTTGATTTGCATTTCTCTCATGACTAATGATATCGAGCACATTTTCATGTACTACTTGGTTATTTGTAAATTTGTTTTTGAGAAATGTCTGCTTATATCCTTTACCCAATTTTAATTGGTTTGTTTGTCTTTTGGTATTGAACTGTAGGATTCTGTGTGTATCCTAAGTACAAGTCTCTTATCAGAGACATGATTTGTGAATATTTTCTCCCATTCTGTGGGTTGTCTTTTCACTTTCTTTAAGGTATTTTTAGAAACACATATTTTAAATTTAATTGATTTATTTTTACTTTTGTCACTTGTGTTTTTCTGTCATATATAAGAAGGCTATGCTTAAGCCAAGGTCACAGTGATATACTCCTATATTTCCTTCAAAGAGTTTCATAACATTTGCTCTAACATCAGGTCTATGAATTATTTTGAGTTAATTTGTATTTATGATACAAAGAGGGGATGCAGCTTCATTCTTTTGTACATAGATACCAAGTTGTCCTTAACACCATTTGTTGAAAAGACTACTCTTCCCTGATGAATTTTCTTGACACTTTTGTTGAAATTCAATTAATCATATGTGTGACAGTCTTCTTCTGGAATCCAAATTCTATTCTATTGTAAATATATGTTGATTCTATGATAGTACCACATTGTTTTCATTCTGTAGTTTTGCAATAAACTGTGATAAAGTAAGGTGTGAATCTTCCAAATTTTTTATTCTGCTTCAAACTGTTTGGGGCTTGGCTGCTTCATTTGAAAGAAGACAGCTGGTATTCACATAAGGATTTTATTGAATCTGTAGGTCAGTTTAGAGAACTTTTATATTATAATAATATTGTTTTTCAATATATGAATATGGGATGTTTTTCCACTTATTTGGGTATCTCTTAATTACTTTCATTAATATTTTATAATTTTCACAGTATATTTTTGAACTTATTCTGTTAAATGTACTCTTAAGTATTTTATTATTTTTGCTGCTATTGTAAATGGAATTGCTTTTTCAAGTTCATTTTTGGATTTTTTATTGCTACTGTATGAAAATACAGTTGGTTTTTGTATATTGACTTACATTGTTGCTTACAAATTTAAACATTTTTTTAGTTTCCCTTCTATTTCTACATTTTGTCTCATCTATTTTGGAACTTTATTTTAATGCATATAGACATAATTATTGTATTTTCCTGATGGGTTAACCCTTGGAGAATTTTGAACTCCTTGATTATGTACATTAACATTTTGTATCAAATTTAGGAAATTTTCAATAATTATTTTCAAATATTTTTTGCCTCTTTCTCTCTTCTCATTCTGGAACTCTCCTATTATTCATCATTTGATGTGTTTAATGATGTCCCACATTTCTCTGTAGCTTTGTTCATTTTTCTCATTCTTATACCACTCTGTTCTTTAGACAGCATAATGTTTTTAAGTCTGTCTTCATATTTGCTGATTCTTTCATTCTTTAGTTTAAATCTACCAGTACATCTTTATGTTGTTTACTGTACTTTTCACCCTATGTTTTTGTGGACTGCCTCACTTCCTTGGCAAATTGCTACGCCACTTCTCTAGAGAGGGGTAGGGCCTACCTCTCTCAGAATGACACCACAAGATGGGCATCCAACAGGAATGGAAGCCTCTGGCCTTTCTGGCTTGTTTTTTCTTGCGTGAAGCCTTCACTTTATGAGGAAACTAGGGTGAAAGTAATAAGAGTCCCAGTGCTCTTAGCTTGCTGTTCCTGTGTTCCAGCCTCTATATTGTAACTTGTGGCTGGGTGGGTGAAGGTAGACCAAACCTCCTGGCTATACTTTCCTGGAACTACATTTTGCAACACGGAGCTGTAGGTGAAGTGAGAAAAGTTGGCAGCCTGTCCCTCCCATGGAGATACCTTAGCTCTTGACTGGGAGCTGGGGGAGAGGGTTCCCCAAATTCTTGGCAACGTCTATCAGGAATGGAGCTTCTGTCAGCTGAGCTGAGGAATGGGAGGGAGGGAGCAAGTCCTTCCTGAAATGCCACTGACTCTCATTCTTACTTAATTCAGTAGTTTTCTTGATTAGAGTCTTCACGTACTGCTTGTTCTTTCAAAAAATTCCAAAGATTTTAACTGGCTGTGTTTTATAATTTTCATCCATTTATTACTGTTTCCTGGGGAGTGGATCCATGAAATTCCCCATGTAGCCATCCTGGAAGTGTCTAAGAGTTGTTCTCACTTCTAATTCCAATTCATTTCTGAAGACCTCACATTTCTGATTAGTCAGAAAATCAAAATCCCTCTGGCATCCCATTATTCCATGAAACCCACAGGATTACTCAGCACAGAGGCCCATTCTGATTGCCAGGTTCTTACTGATGGAGAAACAGGCAAGATCTGCTGAGTTCCTGGTAGCTCTGGACTGAATTGTGTCGCTCACAAAATCCCTATATTGAAGCGCATAACTTCTGGTGTGATGGTATTTGCAAATGGGGCCTTTGGAAGCTAACTAGATTAAGACAAGGTCATGAAGGTGGGGGCTCTCTCATGATAGAGTTAGTACCCTTGTCAGAAGAGACACCAGAGAGCCTGGTCTCTCTCTCTGCTCTGTGAGGACAGAACCATAAGGCAGCCCTCCATAAGCAGTTGGTCATCTATAAGCAGGACTCCATCTGCAAGTCTGGAAGAGAGCTCTCAGCAAACACAACCAGGCAAGGCACTCTCATCTCAGACTTCTGGCCACGTGAAATGTGAGAAAATAAATTTCTATTGTTTAAGCCACCCCATTTATGATATTTTGCTATGGCAACACAAGTTGACTAGACACAGATGCTTTTGCTTTTGGTCTTAACATATAATATTGCTGTTGGACACTCTTCCCATGTATTCCAAGCTGTAGCCATATATTTTATGAAATCAGACCTTCCATTAAAACACCCCGTCTTGGTGGTGACTCTGGAGGCAGATTTCCATCAATGCAAATTTCTTCTTCTTCATAATGAGTTTTTTGGATGTCCTCCTTAGTAAATTTCCTTCCAGTCAATATCAGTTGGTTCAGGGACATTCCAAGACATTCCAGACAAGTTTTAATAGTATTAAGCATCAGGGGCTTCCCTGCTGACTCAGTGGTAAAGAATCTGCTTGCCAATGCAGGAGACGTGGGTTCAAGCCCTGGCCTGAGAGGATCCCACAGACCACAGAGCAGCTAAACCCGTGTGCCGCAACTACCAAACTTGTGCTCTAGAGTCTGGGAGCCACAACCACTGAAGCCCACAAGCCCTAGATCCTGGGCTCTGCAACAAGAGAAGCCACTACAATGAGAAGCCCTGGCACCGCAACCAGAGTAGCCCCCTCTCACTGCAACTAGAGAAAACCCATATGTGGCCGCAAAGACCCAGCACAACCAGAAATAAATAAATAAATAAATCATGTAAAAAATATTACAATTCAAAAGAAAATGGTTGTAGTCTCAATCCCTTTCCCTTCAGAAGGTTTATTTGTCCCAATTCAAATATGTTCACCTTCTAACTACTGATCAGTTCTGCATTCCAAGTAGCTTTGGGAGACATTCAAGGCCAAGGATGTCTTGTTTCACAATTCTCCCGCCACAGTGACTTCCTCTTTGGCTTATATTTACATATGTAAATATTCAGGGATCATTTCAGGGATTCTTCTCTAAGTAAACAAGTTCTCTTTAAAGATGATATGCTCTGTTCACCCATAAAGATCTAACAGCATCATTTAATAGAATTTTAAAGTATTTTTAAAAATTTGCTGAGAAACCCCATGACACATTTAAGAATATTTTAGTTGAAAGGTTAGCAAACGTAAAAACTGACAAATCATCAAACTCATTCTTTAAATATAATACATTGATATTTCCACTACATTTTATTTATTATCTTGATCAGTTCTACAAAATGAACAATACATTTGGTTCTTGCTCTCATGGGTGCACATGTATTTTACAAGGACACTGGTGATATATTTTGCTATACAAATCACAAGATACAGTTTACACACAGAGCTTAGGTTTTTATACATTTCTCCCCAAAGGGTATTCATATTTGATAAATCACTGATTAAAATCTGAGGCAATTAAGTTGTGATGACCTTGGCATACTAGTGGATGTAATTTCCATTAAAACAATGTCAGTCCTTTATTATGGTCTGCCTGAGTTAAAAAAAAAAATAGCCAAGTTAGGTTCACGTCACATTTAATTTCTTACCCCTCAAATACACACAATATTTTAATTCACACTGATCAAAATCTACCTGGCAGCCCCTTGCTTTATTAGGCCAAGCTGAATGCCTTGCTTAGAATTTCCACTTTTTAATTGATATAAAAGCTGTTAATCTCCCAAAAGGGAAAACAAGTGTCTAACATTGCATTGATATTTATTTCTTTTAGTCTCATGTTAGAATCATGAATAGAAATTTATACTATATTCTACATTGCTGTAATACAATATTTTAAAATATTTTGATTATAAAACACTTTAATAATATCCAAGTTTATGGCCACTCACTTCCATGTTTTATTCCTACTCTCTCTTTCCTCCTCAGAGGTAGCATTTTTCGTTAGCTCTTATATTTTTATACAAGCCTTTCCATTCATTTCTATACACAACTTACAGAATATTGAATGGAACTTTTTCTGTTATTTTTTATCTAGGGTAATCTTAGACACAGAACATAGTATTTACTCCTGATAATCCAGACTTCATGGAAATCCTGTGACCCATCTAATGACCCTTATTAAATTATTTTCCTGCTTATAAATTCAGAATATATTCTGTTATTGGTAAGAACCCTGAATGGCATAGGATTTTCTTGACTCTTCTGCTGAAGATGGTCTGGATACTAAGTCCCTGAATTTCTAACTATCATTAAATAGATTAATCAAATGCTAACTGGTCATACTGCTTTTATGTTGCTGCTCTTCAGTTTAGCATTGTGTTGATCTATTCCACTTTCTTCTATATTTGAGGTTACAGATAAGTCTGATGATGACACAGTTCCTTTCCCTTGTAGGCACTTAGTTCTTTCTGCCTTGAATCTTACATGATGATTTTTCATAATTATTAGTGTTAGGATTAGTTCAGAGATTTTAATCAGGAAATTCCTAGTTTTGTGTGCCTTTCCTCATCAAAGTAGTCTTTAATTCAGTGAGTTTTTGGCATGAAACATTTTAGTTTTTCAGTTCAACCCTGGGAAAAAATTCTTCTCATTGTCAAACTCTGTCCATTATCAATTTATATTTCATTTAATAAAAGTATTTTTCACACAATTCTACATGACCACATTCCCCAGCCTCTGATCTTTGCCTTCAAGATCTTGTACTTTTGCTCTTTTCTTTTCCTGAGATATTTCTTGCATTTCTTGTTCTAACTACTAATTTGCATTCGAGTATTTATTATATTTTTTCCTTTAATAGAGCTACTGGGTTGTTGTCAGAAGGGTAATTGTTTTGCTGTTGTATTGAGCTCTAGAAGTCATTTTTTGTGCTTCACCTCAATTTCCTTCAGGACTATATTAAGAACATCTATATTTTTCTTGCTCAGATTGTTATCTGTTTCCTCTTCCACCTCATTTGGCCAAATATGTGTTTGTTCTAACTGAGCATTTTTCTTTGGCTGCTAGATCCTTCAGATGGGATTTGATTTCCCTTGTTACATAATACAGCTATTTGTTGGTACTAAAACAAGTGTCTACCATGTCAGTGGATACAGGTGGTGATGTAGAAACAGGCAAGTTTCCACACCATTAATGAAGGAACTGGAGAAAGCCTCATTTCTTGTACTTCTACAGTTTCAGGGTGAGGAAAGATGTTCTTCGCCCCTTCAATTCCCACTTGGCCATTTTGGGGACAAAGAAATCCAACAAGCTTACGAGAAAGGAATGTTGACTTTGTCTCCAAGAGTCACTAGGTCTCTACAGAGATCCCCGGGCCTCCCCGGGACTCCCATTCAGAATGCCCAACTCTCAGGGGGAGAAGATCCTAGTCTCACTCGGACTTAGAGAGCAAAACTCTATGTTTGGGGGTGAAGTGAAGGGAGCTTCTAGCAGGTCACTAAGTTTCCCAGAATGCACCTAAAAATCAAAGTTGTGTATCTGTTTCCTGTTTGGAAATTTAATTCTGATTTTTTTCTGATTGCCTGACTGATCTTAAGCAAAAGGTAAAAGAAATAAATGTGTAATAATCTAAAGAATGGATTGAACACCTGTTTCAACCCTGAACTCTTAGCCATTCACACCATTTGTCTCTACATTTTTATGCCTCCCACAACTCCAACTTTCATACCTAGAATGCTTTTTTCCTCAACCAAAAGACATGTCAATTGGGAAATCAATGTTAAGCAAAGATAACCCATCGTACCTGTCAAATGAAACTACATGGGAACACATGTCCACACTCTCCTTGCTTCCAACATCTTGCCTTTGAATATTTTGTTTCTGGATTGCTAAGCCTTGATTTCACTGTTTGAAATTATATCATTTTAACATCTTATATTACATAAAACAGATACTCTCAAAGTAACTTGAAAGAATATCCTTTTGACTTGCTGGTCAAAACAGTTACTTGGAATAACTTCTCTCAGCTCTGAACATGACAATAAAGAAAGAATTAGTTCGAGATGTGGTGCTTCTTTTTGCCTTATTTTCCTTGTTCACACCTGATAATGTACCCTCTTGATAATATCAATAACAGATAATTTAAAAGAACACATCTTGCTCAGTTCTAATTATAAGGAATAGATTTTGACTTTGCCTCCAAGAGTCCCTGGGTCTTCCCAGAGATCCCTGGACCTTCCTGACTTTATGGGTCTCTTTAAGTTTGATTTTTTAAAAGCAATGTTGTTAAAGATTTTAATAAATGTAATCAAAACAATTAGCATTAATCAAATGACTCCCCACTGAGAAGATCATGAGCCTGCTAGACTAATGATATTTCATGCATTCTTAAATATCCATAAATATATTGAATATTTAATTCTAATATTTTTGTTTTTTACATCAAAGTCTTTAATCAGCCTGGAATTTATTTTTGTAGCTTTATGACTAGTGTGAGGGACAGATCTAATTTCATGATTTTTATACAGTGAGACAATTAATCCTTCATGATTTATTTTTTAAAGAAGTCTTCCTTTTCTAGAACTGATTCTTACCACATCTTGAAAGCATGGTTTTATATTTACAACTATTTATTTTCATGTCAATTCTTGTCAATTGTTTCTAACATATTGGCTTTATAAGGTAAAGGTTAGACTCAAAGAATTTTAAATCTAATGGTGACTTCTAGATATTAAAACAAATGAGGAATATCATCCAAATAAAAAAGAGATCTCCACTTTTTGGACTAAGTTATATTTGTTAAAATCATCATTTCACTCACTTTAAATCAAATGGGAAATTTTCTTCCAGAGAAGTTCAAGCATTTGACAGTGTTTTATACTTTGATCAGCTTCATGGAATTTCTGTCTGGCATGACTTAGTTTTACTAGGAAAAATACCATGTATAGTACCAGTAAAATCTGAGAGAGGGAAAGAAGATATAGCGATGTAATATACACAAATATTTTTAAAATAGGAGAAATTGAAATTTGTAATGTGATATTTGCTTTTGCATTTGGAGCAAAAAATTTATTTTTTAACTCAGACCAATTTCTTGCTCAGATGTAGTGTTTTATTTTTAAGTACTGGTCTAGAATCACTTTTTAAACTGTACATACTACTTTTAGGCAGCTCACTGTCTGGTGCTAGTTACAGTAAGGTATTGATAAAAAGCAGTCACATCCAATTATTACAGATTGAAAGTGGAAAAAAAAACACCTCTATTTGGAGGTATATTCTTTTACATTAATAGATAATTTAAGTTCTATAGACAGTGATAATCAGAGAAACCTTTTAATGTCTCTGACAATTAAAACATATATTTAAGAGAAGTAGGAAATTCTATATGAAATCAAGAATTTACAAACTTCCATCCATTAAGAATCTTCACTTACTGACCAGTGGAGGAACAATAACTCAATCTTACTTAGTTTGAAATAAATGAGATGATGTAATTTTCCTTAGAGTAGAAGAGAGAATGTCCTTAATATTTTGTCTCAAGTAGTAGAATATATTCAATTCTTATATATGCAAGTATAGCTTGGATTTAAACTTATATTTTATTTCCCTTTAGTCTGAGGTCCTAAAGATAAATGGAGACAGAACAGCTGCTTCATCCCTGTTGTAGCAGGTTATGTTAAGTGCCTACCAGGAATTTAGCCCTCTATGATTACAATGGTAAATATATATTTCTCCAAGGAACCAGTCAATTGAGACCACATTTCAGATGCATATGAATTTTAATAACCTCAGGTTTAAGCTGAATTAACCAACTTGGTGAAGACAGGTCTAGCCATTAACTACAATTGTCTAGAGTTCCCATCTGCCAGGTGGTTTAGACTAGATCTCAAACAAAGGAAGAAATACATATCAAAAACTTCCATTTGAAATCTAACTGTTCCCTTACCACATCTATGAATACAAATTATTATTTTTAATGCATTGTATTATAAATCTCCAAATTCTAAGCTTTCACTTGCATGATTAACAACAACCAAAAAAATCCAATATTTTTCTGGAATCTTCATCAATTATCCAGGTATCTAGAGAGGCATGTATCTGTGGGTAGAAAAGGGTTGTTTGGTTACCATTTAAAGTTTTGCAATGCTCCCAACAGGCTTCCCTGGTGGCTCGGCCAGTGACAAATCTGCCTGCTATGCAGGAGATCTAGGATCAGTCCCTGGGTTGGGAAGATTCCCTGGAGAAGGGAATGGCTACCCACTCTAGTCTTGCCTGGAGAATTCCACGGACAGAGGAACCTTGCAGTCTCTGCCCCACAGGGTTGCAAAGAGTTGGACATGACTGAGTGACTAACACTCTCTTTTTTCAATGCTCCCAACATTCTATATCCTTGGCCTTAGCGTCACTTATTCATTTGTTTAACAATATTGATTGATCATCTGCTATGAGCAAGATATGATTCCAAATGCTGGATGTAATTAACCATAAAGATTGTGAAGGCCCCTGGCCTCTTGAAGGCAGCTTTCTAGTATCACAGCCTTCACTGTTTTTCTGGTTCATTGATACTCTTGGTCTTCTACCCTCATTGCTACCCAAGTCCTTGAACCTCACCTCCATGCTTCCCATCGGCAGCCTCTCTGTAGCTGCAGACCTCTTCTGGACTGTTCACTTAGGTGCTCTTTCTCTACTCAGATCAACATAAAGCTTCTTATGCCTCTTGGAACAAGTTCTTTCAAAGGGATTTATCACAGCAGAGTTTTTCACCCTTTATTACATGGTTCTTTCATTTATGTCAGTGGTTCTTCACCTTGGATGTGAATCAGAATCACTTAGTCATGAAAGGTTTAAAAGGTACAGATTATCCGGTTCATTCATGTGTACTGAACTAGAGTAACTGACAGCAAAACCCAACCATCTATTTCCTTAATAAATCCCTCAGATGAGTCTGATGAAGAGTGAAGCTCAGGCTCATGGTCCCGTGTGCTATGCTGAGTCACCTCAGTCATGTCCGACTGTTTGTAACTCTATGGATTGTAGCCTACCAGGCTCCTCTGTCCACGGGATTCTCCAGGCAAGAATACTGGAGTAGGTTACCATGTGCCCCCGACTCCAGGGAATCTTCCCAACCCAGGGATCGAACCCAAGTATCTCATCTCCTGCATTGGCAGGCAGGTTCTTTACCACTAGCGTCACCTTGGACCCTTTCAAATCCAAACCTTACTACTCAGTTTCACTCACTGTAGCAAATTCAATTCATGTGTTTAGTTCTGGGTTATTTCTTTGCTTGTTTCAAAACCCTGATTTTCTTTTCCATCTTTCTGACCCCACATGTGGATTCTGAGTCCATCAAGTGTTTGCATATGCCCAAACCCTAATTGTGGGTAAGCTCAAATTCATTCTCACAGGGCTCCTAAAATTCACAATTATGGTTTGCATTTTTATGTTCCCAGTATGGGACTACCATTTCACAATAGTTACAAGATTCTTTCAATATTTTGTGTGCATGGAAAAGAAAGACCCCAGAGGGTGATGGTATGTCCAACCCAGGAAACTAAATGTCATCTTCAACTCAGTCTAATTACAGTTACTCATAAAAATTTCTGTGGGAAAGAACATTATGAGAGATAAAGATGAACATGGAACATTAATTTAACAAAAATGTGTCTGGGTTTGGCTAACCTCTGCTTCTGGAAATATGAAGCTATCTCTTCAGAAGAGGAAACGAGGATGGTGGTCAAGAGCTCATGTTGATGTGAAGCCATTTGGATTCAACTCCTGGCAATGACACCTTCTATCAGGGTGGTCAAGATAAAATGTTAAGGCTCTAGGGTCTAGTTTCCCCTCACTGGAGCATAAATGCTGTTAATAGTAGTACCTACATTATAGGGCTACCTTGGGTATTAGTTAAGACAAAACACATTAAGCACTTAATATATATGAGTTCAAGAAACTAATGACTGTTACTGATATCATTAATTATTGATATTGTTATCATTATCATGAGTGAATTTATGAAGTTGTGGGTCTTAGGTAGGACTTCTCACTGGGTAAGTTTTATAACCAAAATTATGATGACATGTACTGATAATCATTTTCTTTCAGTGATCATTATGCAAGAGTCATCATCAAATTTTTTCTTTCTCTTTTTTTGGAGTGAACAAGAGCCACTTTTTCACTCTCTCAGGCAGTAATGAAGAAGCCTATTTCCTTATAAGGTAAAAAGTTATCACTCTTTTTGGTTTAAATATCAATCCTGTTTATATCACAAAAAAATATTATAAAACTATTAATACAGTTGACAAGCTATTTCCAGCTCATTTGGAAGATCTCAAGAGTTACATGAATTTTTTTATGAGAGTTGAGCAGACAAAATTTTTTGACAAGTTCTGTTACTCAAAGGTACTTTCTAAAGAAATCTTATACAAATCAATCTAAAGGGTAATTTTAAATAAAAAATACTGTTAATTTTTTCTATGAAAATATATAGTTATGAGTGTAAAATATTTGAGGATTCTTTAAATCATAAATCAAGAATAACTTAATAGAAATAAAAATGAAAAGACTACACATGCATATTCATAATATATACACACCTATATTAGTATGAATAGATATATATACTTTCATATATATATGATATGATCTGACCTCATTTATGAATATCACAAGGGAATTAGCCTATTTGACCTCTACCAATACCTAATTCTAAAACTGTTTTGCAAGTCATCATTTATTCTTTCAGTCAGTTCAGTCGCTCAGTTGTGTCCAACTCTGCAACCCCATGGACTGCAGCATGCCAAGCCTCCCTGGCCATCACCAACTCCCAGAATTTACTCAAACTCAAGTCCATTGAGTTGGTGATGCCATCCAGCCACCTCATGCTCTGTCGTCCCCTTCTCCCACCTTCAATCTTTCCCAGCATCAGGGTCTTTTCAAATGAGTCAGTTCTTCACATCAGGTGGCCAAAGTCTAATTATGTCTAATTAACGGCATCACCAACTCGATGGACATGAGTTGAGTAAACTCCGGGAGTTGGTGATGGACAGGGAGGCCTGGTGTGCTGCAATTCATGGTGTCGCAAAGAGTCAGACACAACTGAGTGACTGAACTGAACTGAACTGAATGTCTAATTAAAAGTTTTCTTTATAGAACATAGGCATTGGGCTGAAGGAACATGCAATATAAATGAATAGAATCTAGTATACTTACCTGCTTTCTTTTAATTTTGAATCAATTTTTTCATGACAATAAAAGTTTGTGATAAAATTCTGAGTATATTTGCTACTGGTGGCTATTTATTCATTCAGAAAATCACAAAAGGATATGTTGATGTTCCAAAGAAATAAATAATATTATAAAAGTATACACAACACAGTTAAAAGTTTAAAATCCAGTTAGTTTAAAATAAAGCTATTTACTTTTCATACTGCAATGCACAATATTAGTTTCCAAAAGAAAATCTATTTATAAATTTGTGCATAGGGAAATCCTAGGACTTGGCTATCTGTTTGGAATGAAGACAAAGACATGGCTTGCTAAGGTGGTAATATTGCAAACACATCATTATGAATAGCGTTTCTTTTTTGGATGGCTTGGACAAACAAATGATTATGTGGCTGTGTTAGGAAACATGGCAGTGAGGATATCTCTATCTTCATGTCACCATGTCTCCCTTCTCTTATTAACTATTACAACAATAAAATTGGTCACAGTTACTTCAGCTGTGAGAGCAGGGGAACGATTAAGAGACTACAGTCTTTCATATCTCATTCAATTCAGTTCAGTTCAGTTGCTCAGTCGTATCCAGCTCTTTGAGACCCCATGAATCGCAGCACGGCAGGCCTCCCTGTCCATCACAAAGTCCTGGAGTTTACTCAAACTCATGCCCATCGAGTTGGTGATGCCATCAGCCATCTCATCCTCTGTCGTCCCCTTCTCCTCCTGCCCCCAATCCCTCCCAGCATCAGGGTCTTTTCCAATGAGTCAACTCTTCGCATGAGGTGGCCAAAGTACTGGAGTTTCAGCTTCAACATCAGTCCTTCCAACGAACACCCAGGACTGATCTCCTTTAGGATGGACTGGTTGGATCTCCTTGCAGTCCAAGGGATTCTCAAGAGTCTTCTCCAACACCACAGTTCAAAAGCATCAATTTTTCAGCACTCAGCTTTCTTCACAGTCCAACTCTCACATCCATACATGACCACTGGAAAAACCTTAGCCTTGACTAGACGGACCTTTGTTGGCAAAGTCATATCTCATTACAAGCACTGTATTCTACAACAATCAAAACTTAAGATATCAAGTGCAATCAAATGCAATAATAAAACTTCTATAATTGATTCTAACAATCTGAGATGATCTCATACTGTAGTTATGATTCTATGCTATAACTGTTGTCCATTTTGTAGATAGCTTGACTTCCAAATATGTTTCAATATGCTAAATAAAAATTCTACTATGAGATCTAAAAAAAAGATTAAACAAAGCCTTTTTAGTTGATGAACCCATGCAGATTCAGCCTTTGGGACTGACGATAATGAAAAGGATAATATGTTAGGAGAATTTCTATTCTTTTGATTGACAAGTTCTATTTTTTCCTTCCAACATGGAGAACCCTACTAAAGAATAAAAAGGAAACTGTCTTTAGTTATCTTCTATGTTTTGTCTGCAGTTTGAGGGGTTAATTTTTACTTGAGTAAAAAACATGTACTAACAGATAATTCCATGTTGGCATTAAAACTTTTTCCCACAGTTTTTCTTTTCTGAATGATTAAAGAAAGAGACACTAGTTGCATTTCTCTAACATCTTACTATAAGACTTTGGGAATATAAACAATTTTCCTCATCCATCTAAAGTTGAACTTCCTGGCTTAGAAATTAAATGTATACAGAGTTGGATTCTATTTATGCCATTCTATGCCATGGGTTTCTAGGTTACTTGGACATACTTACCACTTTCCTTTCCTTCCTAGTGTGAAAATCTAATTAACTGACTCTCTTATAGTTTACCCACCCCCACCCCCAAATAAAGACTGTGTTACAAAGTCTGCATCTAATGAGAGAGAAGATCAGGATGAATGTATATAATTCTTCCTTTGTCCCATAGATCTCCAAAGATAATAGGAATAAATCTGAGAGAAAAAAAATATTACTAAAGGGAAAACCAGCTTTACAAGCTCATCCTAATGGGATATGCAGAAGAAGTATGAATCATATTTTACCACAGCTAAATTAGTAAGATGTTGGGTTGATGGATGTTTATAGAAAATATATGTGCTTCCTCATAGGGAAATGCACATACTAACTTTCATAACTTCCACAATATACTTGAATGATACTTCCTTTGCTTGCTGTATAATCATACAAAGTGCACAAATATATAATGATGATGTCTAAATTTTTGCTTGTTAGATTCATTCAAACTATTCGAATGATGTTTTGTGAGTTACTCTCTATTGAATGACTAAACACAATTGACATTAGTGCTGTTTTATCCTTATTGCTGCCATATTAAGGTGCATACCATTTTTATTTACCTGTGCTAACCCCACTTATAAATAACATAAATAATGTTCAACTGCCCCAACATTCTACTTAGCTTTTTTAGCCTATGGCCCACTTTGTACGTCTGACATAGTAAAATAAAGATGAAGAGATTGGTCTGGTACATATCAGGTTCTTATTAAAGTGAACTAAGTTCTTTAATCAACAACATATTTTTATAAGAAGTTAAAACCAATGTTTGGAGATTTCCTGATTTGCTAATGGCTTGCTTTTCTCTTTTTAAAGTAACCTTAACCTGAAGTGAAGTTGACGTCAGGGAAGTTGAAGCTGGGGTAGCTATGCAACCCAGAAGTTTGTTGACAGAACTTTCTTGATGTCTTCCAATTTATAATAGAAAGTGAACTTTCCTGAATAGAATGAAAAGCAAGTGAATCACATATTATCCTCAGTCAAAAATTTAAATACAAGACAATTCTGAAAAAGATCATGTTTAAGTTTTGTGCCTTTGTAGCAGATTTATTCTGGGCAAAAAAAAAAAAAAATCCTGAGCAGGTTATTCTATGCAAAAAAAAGCAATCATCTAAATAACCTACCTATGAAGTTACTGTACTAAATACAGATGGTAAAGCTAATTTCCAGAGCAAGTAAAACTCGAGCTTTAACTTAGTGGACTGATCTTTTGTGTATGCGTCTACACTTGAAATTAATTGAGGTCTTTAACCAGAACCAAGAGAAGAATTAAAATAGGTAACATCTCCAAAGCTTTTCTCCTTCAAAATCTCGTTCTCAATAATTGAAGGAAACACAGAAGACTAAAATCTAAGACTAGTCTTGTTTTGTTCTTCCCCACTGGAAAGAGAGTATTCATGGCAATTTGACTCATTTCAGTTCACTCTATTTTTCTAATCTGTTGTTTCATTTTATGGTCAAAGACTCCTTCTGTTTTACTGTAATATTGTAATTGGCTTTCCTGGTGGCTCAGTGGTAAAGAAGGTGCCTGCCATTGCAGGAGACATGGGTTTGATCCCTGGGTCGGGAAGATCCCCCAGAGAAAGAAAGGACAACCCACACCAATAGTCTTGCCTGAGAAATCCCATGGACAGAAAAGCCTGGCAGGCTATAGTGCATGGAGTCACAGAGTCAGATACAATTTAGTGAGTAAACAACAACAACAACAATTTTTGCTTATTTGAGGACAACAAGTTTTTAAAATATTTTCTTGTAGAAAGTATCATTTAAATTTTATTAAAATTTAAAACTGTGGCTCTGCAAAAAGCAATGTCAAGAGAAGGAAGACACAAACCACATACTGGAAGAAAATTTTGTTCAAAAAATGCATCTGAGAAAGGACTGTTATTGATAATACACAAAGAACTCATAAAACAACAATAAGAAAATAAGTAACTTGCTTAAAAAATGGGATTTGAACAGAAACACCACTTAAGAAGATATAAACATGGCAAATAAGAATATGAAAATTCGCTCTGCATCATATGTCATTAGAGAAATGCAGATAAAACAATGAGACACCATTACATATACATGGGACTAGTCAAAATCCATAATACTGAAAACACAAAATACTGGTGAGGATATGGAGTAGCAGGAAGTTTAGTGCATTGCTGCCAGGAATGTAAAATGGTTAAACCACCGTGAAAGACAGTTTGGTGGTATCTTATAAAACTAAGCATATTCTTGCCATACTAGCCAGCATTACATTTCTTGATTACATACATTACATACCCAAGTGAACTGAAAATGTATACCCACATACTACGCATCTGTAGGAATTTGAGGTATATGAGAACACTCTACTTTCTGCCCTATTTAGTTGTGCTCTAAAAAATAAAATTTATTAATTTAAAAATATTATGCAAAGTATACTTTTCAGAAAGTTTTCAAGGTGATGCACTCCTTCCATTATGTCACAATACATTAAAGTAGCTTTTTTTTTTCCTCTTTCTCAACCTTTTATGGGGAGAGATTTATTCAAGTGTTCTTTTTGCACAAAAACATAAGAAGTAGGAAAGTTCTACAGTTTTTTTTCACTGTCTGTTTGGATGTTTATAGATTTCTCTTTTCAGACCTTAACAATATATCAAGTTACTATTCTGTACTGCACTGACCTCCATCTGTGAGGGCAATCTGATATTATTTAGGGCATGTCTACTCAAGATTCTGAGGCTTTCTTTTTAGTCATGTTAGAAAACCATATAAACAACCTGGACATGTCTAGAATTTTGAGGCTAGCTACCATTGCCAGATACCTTTTTAAAAAAAACTAGCAATCAATAATCTTATTATAGCATATAGTCCAAAATTTTAAAAAGAAAATTTGGTATTAAAATAGGTTTAAATAGATGCCATAAAATTATTCACGGACCTCTTCAGATAGCTTTAGAGCAGTAGGATTAAAAGAACTGGAAAAAAATATTTATCATAATCATGGTAAGAAGGCCGAAAAATACAGTAATAGAAAAGAAAATATTAGAGAAACTATAGGGCCATACAAATCAATAGTTACAGTTAATGTAAATAAAAGTTTACCTGAAAATTATTTAAAGACAAAGAATTGAGAATAGGCTGAAAACTAATTCCTGATATACTGTGTGTAGGGACAAGCTTGTAACAGTAACAACAAAAAAAACAGAGTCAACTGGCTTCACTAGATATCAAAACCCAAAGCAACCTGAATGTAAAAGCATAATTCTAGTGCCAGAAGAGAAAAAATTAAGTGGTAACAAAAATAAATAAACACTGCTTTCAGTGAGTGACATGTGTCCTTCTTAAACTAATAAGTGGATTTTTCAAAATGACAATAAATAAATTTCCAGAATCCTTCCAAAGGACAACACATAGGCTGAGTTAGATACTGTTGAAACATAGTAGGCAACTGGATATTCATTGTAAAACAAACCCTTATTAAATGACAGTTCTCCTCTATATAACCTTTTTTTTAAAAAAGAAGAGAAAAATATACCAGTGAAAGACAAATGTTGTAGGTATATTTCAAACAAATGTTGGATGGATGAATTATTAAACGAATTAATCCCCAAAAAACTGAAAATCCATTACAAATTAATTGTTACTTGACAAAATTGGATTAAGGCTAAATAAGTTCCTGAATATATTGTTTTCAGAAAACATGAACTATGTTCATAAATATAGTATTTAAGTATAATATAGTATTTAAATATTTAAGTGTAAGTTGTTGTCATTGTTGTTGCTCAGTTGTTAAGTCATGTCCAACTATTTGCAACACATAGAATGTAGCATGCTAGGCTTCCCTGTCCTTCACTATCTCTCGGAGTTTGTTCAAATTTATGTCCATTGAGTCAGTGATAACATACTACCATCTCATCCCCTGCAACCCCCTTATCCTCCTGCTTTCAATCTTTCCCAACATTAGGGTCTTTTCCAATGAGTTAGCTCTTCACATCAGGTGACCAAAGTATTGGAACTTGAGCTTTAGCACCAGTCCTTCCAATGACTATTTACAGTCAATTTCCTTTAGGATTAACTTGTTGGATCTCCTTTCAGTCTCAGGGACTCTCAAGAGTCTTCTCCAGCACCTCAATTTGAAAGCATCAATCCTTTGGTTCTCAGCCTTCTTTTATGGTCCAATTCACATCTGTACCTGACTACTGGAAAAATCATAGCTTTGACTATACTGACCTTTTTGACAAAGTGATGTCTCTACTCTTTAATATACTGTCTAGGTTTGTCATAGCTTTCTTTCTAAGAAGCAAGTGTCTTTTAGTTTCATGGCTACAGTCATCATCCACAGTGATTTTGGAGCTTAAGAAAGTTAAATATGTCACGGCTTATACTTTTTCTCTTTCTATTTGTCATGAAATGATGGGACCAGATTCCATGATCTTAGTTTATTTTGAAAGTTGAGTTTCAAGCCAGCTTTTCCATTCTCCTCTCTCACCCTCATCAAGAGGCTCTTTAGTTCCTCTCTATTTTCTGCCATTAGAGTGGTATCATCTGCATATCTGGTGGTTGATATTTCTCTTGGTAATCTTGATTCCAGCTTATGATTTATCTTGATAAGCCTAACATTTCACATGATGTACTCTGCATATAAGTTAAATAAGCAGGGTGACAATATACAGCCTTAGCAAAAACAGTACCTTAAAAATGTGTATACATCTAATTGTAAAATATCTTTCTGGCAAAAGACAACATAAATAAGGCTGAAAGAATGGGGGAAAGTACTGTTACACATCAGTAAAGGATTTGTATTTAGAATATATTATGAATTAAGAATACAAGTCAATAGAGGAAAGATGAAATGTAATACATGTCTTGATTATCCCTTGGACAGCATGTAGATTAAATTAGTCAATCCTAAAGGAAATCAACCTTAAACACTCATTTGAAGGACTGATGCTGAAGCTGAAGCTCCAATACTTTGGCCACCTGATGGGAAGAGTCAACTCATTGGAAAAGACCCTGATGCTGGGAAAATTGAAGGCAAGAGGAGAAGGGGTGACAGAGGATGAAATAGTTGGATGGCATCCCCGATCAATAGTTTAGGGGCACTTATGCTTAACTATTTACCCTGAAAAGCCTAAAGTTATACATTGAACTCATAAATATGCTATTTTTTCATTAAGTGAGCAGAATTAAAGTTGATCACTAAAAGAAATTTTAGTCTTATCAGTAATATTTAATGTTTTATAATGAGGATATTCATGTGTTACTTGTATAATTAAATTTTAACTTGAAATATAAAAAGTATGAGTGAGGAAGAGGATCAAATTATTAGTTATTAGTTGGCCTGGGGCATGTGTATTTTTTATACTGTCTGTCCCTATAGCATAGCATTCTTATGAGGACGGTATAGCAAAATACATGATAAAACATTGTGAACTATAAAACAAAATAGAAATTCTAGATTTTATTCAAGCATTTCTTTTAACTTCAGCCAAAATGGTTTTAACACTATCAGAGTTTAATGAAATCTTTGCCAACAAGGATGTTAATGACCCTTATGCTATTGGAAAATGCCTGGAGCTAAGAAAAAAAATTATCTCTCAATCTCTTTTTAAGAACTGTATGAATGGGAATCCTTGAATAGACAGAACAGGCCTGTGAAGAAACAGTTTGTCAGTACATGGAATAAGATACAGGTATGTGGGGAAAACAAATAACAGTGATATAAGTTAGGTTTCCATTAGTAGAAGGAAAAGATGTTTTAAATAAGCATTTTTTTCAAAAGGAGAACCAAAAAAAAATTGTAAAGGAAAGTAAAAGCTCTATTGCTAATTAATGAAAAAATTCACTATAGGTACATTGTTAGTAGTGAGATGCGCTGACATGCATAAGAATTACAGGCTTTAAAATTAGAAAGGATTATATACAATATCCAATCAAATCCACATTTTCTACAGAGAGAGATTATTTATCTAAAAATAAGTGAAGTGAAGTCGCTCAGTCATGTCCGACTCTTTCCGACCCCATGGACTGTAGCCTACCAGGCTCCTCAGTCCATGGAATTCTCCAGGCAAGAATATTGGAGTGGGTTGCCATTTCCTTCTCCAGGGGATCTTCCCAACCCAGGGATTGAACTCAGGTCTCCCGCATTGCAGGCAGACACTTTACGGTCTGAGCCATCAGGGAAGCCTCATCTAAAAATAAAAGTACTATAAATGAACTTATGGTTGCCACAGGTGAAGAATGGGAAAAACACATAGTTAGGAAGTTTGGGATGGACATGTACACACTGCCATATTTAAAATGGATAACCAACAAGGGACTCTGATCAATGTTATGTGGCAGCCTGGGTGAGAGAGGATTTGGGGGGAGAATGGATTCATGTGAGATAAGGACTAAGGATGTAATGTACAATATAATAAATTTAAGTAAATGCCATATGCTATGTATGGAAGTTGTTAACAGAGTAAATCCTAAAAGTTCTCGACACAAAGAAAAAAATTATTTAACTTTTTATCTATATGTGATGACAGATGTTCACTCTAGTTACTGTAGCAATGTTTCATGACATATGTAGATCAAACCATCATGCTGTACACCTTAAACTTATGCAGTGTTCTATGTCAATTATATTTCAGTGACACTGGAAGAAAAAAAGTCACATCAATATTATGTTACTTCTTTAAGAAATATAATGTGTATTTTTTTCCTCAAACTACTTGAAAAATCTAACTTGTCTAATTTTTTTCCTCTCTGCTATGTGCCTCAGCATGTATAATTGTAGCTTTAAATTTATACTGTCTGAAGAAGTTCAATGAGGTTCTCATTCTGTGGGTTATGCAAGTCAACTCTTAAATGTAATCCTAAATATTCTATCTAACAAAGTTGCTTTTAATCCTATTATCTCTTGTTCTCTCCTCCTGGTACTCTAATTACATGTATCCTATTCCCTGTGACTGTGTACTCAAGGTTTATAAAAATTAGCTTTTGTCATTTCTTTTTTTTCTGTCTGTGCTTGACTTTGAATCTTTTCCATTGCTCTAGCTTCAAGTTTATTTATCTTGTCTTTTACTATGTCTATTCTGCTGATAAATCCATTCAACCAAGTCTTAATTTAAAATACTGTAATTTAAAATTTCTGAAATACTATTTTAATTATATAGACTGTAATTCTGTGCAAATAGTTCAGTCTTTATGTGTTTTGTCTTTTTATCTATTTTCTTTAATATATGCATAATAGTTATATTAAAGGTCTTGCCTGATAATTTCAATATCAGATTTTTTGAGGTCTTTTCTATCATTTGTTTTTCTTCTCTGTATTATCCATCACATTTTCTCTTTACTCACATCTTTTAATTTTTTAATGTAAGTCTCATAGTGTCTAGAGGAATTAGAGAGACTATGAATATATTCCCCTTCTTTCCCCTGTAGAAAAGATTGGCTTTTCCTCTGTTCAGCAGATTAGACGATCAGTTGATCACCTCAGTCCAATCAAGGAATGATTCAGGTGGTGGGTTTAGTTTGCAGCGTAGTAAGCCTTTGTCACTTCTGGTTTGTCCTTCTTGCTCTTGCGTGGCCTTCGTGAGAGGAACGTGTACAAGGTCCTCTTATAGGAGGTCTTTGACTGGCTGGTGAAAGACTATGAGTAATTTATAGGAGGGATCAGGTTTTTGTCTTGTTTCAGCTCTATTGATTCCTGACATCTGCTGCTTCAATATCTGGCAAATATCTTGACCTGGGGTCTAACCATTTATTTGAAGCAAGCCCCTGGCTCTAGTGGGATTTTATCTCCTAAGTGTCCATACATGACAGATTTTATTCAGCATTTTAGAAGTTAACAATCCAAGTCTCTAGCCGCCACCACCATCATCAATGCCACAGACACAAACAAGTCACTCAACAAATTTCTGATCAGAAAGACATAATTGAGATACACTGGTTCTTCTAAAGCATGTGAAAGTGAATGTCACTCAGTCGTGTCCGACTCTGTGACCCCATGGACTATACAGTCCATGGAATGCTCCAGGTCAGAATACTGGGGTGGGTAGCCTTTCCCTTCTCCAGGGGAATCTTCCCAACCCAGGGATCGAACCCAGGTCTCCTGCATTGTGGGTGGATTCTTTACCAGCTGAGCCACAAGGGAAACCCAAGAATACTGGAGTGGGTAGTCTATCCCTTCTCCAGTGGATCTTCCTGACCCAGGAATCGAACCAGGTCTCCTGCATTGCAGGTGGATTCTTTACCAACTAGGCTATCAGGGAAGATTCCTAAATCATAGCAGCCTATGTAATAGTCAAAAGTTCCTCTGGACTCCTTTTACCTCAGGAGAATTCATGCCTCATGGTTAAGCCCAATTTTCTGCTTGTGCTCAGAATCAGCAAGTGATCCCAAGGCATGGCAGTAACTGTGAGATCATATAAAAAGGGCTCTTTCCACTATGTAATTTTATCTCCTCTAGTTCTTATTGATATCACACTTTCAACATCTTAAAACATAGATTTGTGATTGTTCATTTTTTAGATATTTTATCACAAGCACTGATAAAATATCTAATGGCTAACTTTCAAACTTTTCAACAGAGGGATAAAATCTTATGTTTTCTCCTCTCCCTCACTACTATTATTTACCATTTGTTATATGCCAAATGCAATCTAATTGTTTTACAGTAAATAACTCCTACTAGATATATAACTATTCCAATGTGTTTTAGAGTAACTCAGGCTCATGGTGGCTTATACAGATAGGAAGTAAGGGCATTTGGATTTTGTCACTGGCCATATCACTGGAAAATGCATATTTTTTACCATAATGCTACATAATATTGTTTTCTTTCTCTGTCTGTCTATATATAGTGTATGTGTTTTTTATATATATAGTATATAAATATATATACACACAACATTTATATATCCTTTGTATACTCCAAATTATAAATATTCAATATCTAATTATATTCTATATAATAATATCTATTATGTGCAAATATATATTATATATATTTTCCCCAAGAAATGATTCATACACAAGTTTCCCATCAGACAAATGGGTTTGTCCTCCAGGACTTGTAATTTAAAGCGTGATCTTGTGCTCAATACATAATTTCCTGAATCTCACTTTCCTCATCTATAAAAAATAAGAATAATACCCCATTGAGCAGTTCTATGACAGGCATTAATGATGAGGGGCCAATTTTAAAACCATAAATCATTGTAAATATTTCAGCTATCATTTCCATTAATAGACAGTTACATTCATATCTTGACAAGATTTTGGTTGTTCATATCTTTTTTGTAGTTAACTTCATCACATGCCAATTACAGTTAAACCAAACAGTCAACTTCTTATTCAATTGTGCAGGATAACCAGCTAATCTCATTATTGAACTTGGTACATTATATTGAATTATATACCATAAGTGTCAAAGAAAGGTCCTTAAATAAGCCATCAGCAGTATAGGATTTTAACCTCAGTTGGCTTGCCAAAGACATTTTAATTGATTGCACTGTTAAGTTTGCTGAAACCACTAACAGAGACCATAAGAAAATTAAGCTGCCAGTTGTTTAAAAAAAAAAAAAAAACAGGATGAAAAGAAAGACTAGTTTTTAAAACAAAGACAGATATGTTGAAAATCATTCAGGCATAAATAATGTCTGCACAATATATTCAGTCTCTATTTGGCAAAAATTTCTATAACAGAAAAGCATGAAGATTTTTGTTTTCCCTTTAAATAGCACCAAATACTGAGAAATTGGTTCTCATCATGATGGACTCTGATGCATTGCAGCCACCAGACCCAATTTTTACACCATCAGTCAACTGAAATTATGTTCCACATAATTAAGGCATAATTACAGTGTGGAGTTTATTTGTGAAACAGAGTCTTAGCACACACCCATTTAGTTTACACAAATATTACTACATTCTCATTGAAACTGGGAAAGGGAGAGAGAAAAATAAGGGAGGAGAAAATGAGGAAAAAGCAAGAAAGAAACCCTAGAATGAGAGAAACATTTCTGTGTTTAATTTTCTAGCCTTTGGCTTTTGAAATTATTTCTCCAGAACTAAAATGCTAAAAACAAACAAGCAAAAATTAACTGTTGTGATTTTTCAAGAGTACTTTTGATTACATGAGATTTTGTAACCTAACCACTTTTTAAGATGTTACATCACTCTGTTTAGAAATGGATAATTAACTTGTTGTGCTTTTAAAAAGACTCCCTCCTTTTTTTTTTTATCTGAAACTAATTTACCTTATGAAGAAATCATGGGAAGTATTTCTATCTTATAAAATCAATCTCAGAAGTTCAAAAGATAAATCTGGGATCACACGGCATTTATTTCCAATAAGTAAGTCTTTATTCCTCTATATATTCCATATATAATAAGTCTTTATTCTCTAGATTTGTGCTCTTTTTATGACTATTTCTTGTATACTACACTTACACATGCAAATATATATGTGCACACAAGCTGCAACAAATTTGAGTATGTCATAAATGCACACAAAAAGTTTAAAAGAAGCGTGATAAAAGAATAATTTTTTAAAAAAGAGAAATGAAGTTTTCCCCAAGGAATTCCATAACTTTAATTTTTAATAAACTGAAATTACTATTTTCATGCATTTTGTCAATTACCGTGCTTTACTGCAGATGGTTCAAATTATATTCAGTTTTTAATTTGTTAAAGGACCAGTGCTAAAAGCTAGTTTATGTTTTCCATCTTCTCAATTTTTTGACAATTTTTTCCCTAAACTTTTATGAACTAATTAACAGACTTTTCCTTAAAAGGTGAAGCACTGTATGAAACATGTTATAATACTTCCCGGATGGCACTTCGGTGCTTGGTTGGCATCATCTACCCTTCCAAATTTAGTCTTTGGCATTTGAAGGCAAAGTCAGAGAAATCAAATGTATTGTCTGTATAAAATTCAGGTAAGCCTAATGGCAAGTCTCACATTTTGACAGGTTTTTAATTAACCAGATGTTCACATGCACTAAACACATAATCAGACCAAGGAATGCATTATACATCCAGACCCTGATTAGTGTTCGCATTTAGACTTCAGATGGATTAGAGAACTTACTCGCTTATTGACTGAGAGAAACGAACTTGATAAAAATATACCAGTAACAAGAAGCATAAGTGTTTCAAAAGAAAATGTATTTTAGAATAAAAACCATTTTAGGAGAACTTAAGCTATTATAGGATATGGAAAATACTATGGAAAAACATAATGTTAGAAAAAATAACTATAAAATGCATTCTGAAAAGAATAACAAATTTTTCTCAAAAAGTCTGTAGTATCTAGTTTTAAATTCACCTTTTTATGCTATGCCTTCTGGTGATTTAGTTGGATTTTAGCATCTTACCAGTAAATGATAATAAAAATGAGTCATATCCTGAAACTTTTATATCTACACATGATCTTAGCCAAGAAGTTGAGAAGCAGTTAAAACTTTTATATCTAGCACAGTTTAAAAGATAAACAAGTCTAATGCAAACTAAGATAGTATATATTAAATTTCTTTATGAATTTAATGCTCCCTTTGAAATTTAAGACTTTTAAAATTTCTACAATTTGTACTTATAAATTTGGTAATAATTTTCACCCTTTGCCCCTCTAAAAAACATCGCAAACCTTTTCTGTGCTAGAGGTTGTGCTAGGCACTAAATAAATAATTCTGAGGAGTGAAAAACTAGTCTCATGTCGAGGATCTTGTCTGAAATTGGGTAATTAATTATGGAGTGTTCCTGAGCCTCCTATGAGAAACAGTAACAAATTATGCAAACTAGAGGGGAAAACATTGTCGCAGACTCTCTTTGTGGTCTATTCTGGTCCTCAAGTTATTTATGAAATCAAGATTGAAGTGGAAATAGCCACTTCAAACTTGAGATGACTGACTCATCCTGAATTTGGTCAAGCTACGTTAATAAAGAAAAAATGATTTAATGGGGAATTCTACTTAAAAGAATGACAGAATCTTGTCCTTGTTGCTGTTGAATGAGGAAGGAGTTGTTTTAATTTCCAGAGCCTTCCTTTATGTATTCAGGCAAAACCTGGAGGCCTGAGCATTTTGCTGAGTCAGAGTGTAGAGAGAACGGCTCTGTGATTTGAAGGTGGTTCCTGTGAGACAGCAGGGAAAGGAGAGAGGAGGAATTAAGAAGGGGGACGAGAGAAGAGACAGACACATTCAGTGGCTGGGACCACAGTGGGGATGGTTCCTGGTCTGAGAGGAGATGCAGTCTGCCATGCCTTTGGGAGAAGACATTATGGAAACCGCTAGAATCTGTGACTGCTTGAGAGGGAATTTTAGACTGGTTAAGCTGATGTCTGCTTCTCCCTGTTGGCGCCCTCCCAGCCTTGCTTTGGCTGGAAGAAGCGATGAGCTCCAGAAAGCATACAGCTGGTCTTTCTTGCAACACAGGTAACTTTCTTTATCAGTATCTTCAGCAAAAAAAAAAAATCCTGGGTTCATAAACTTTTCTTTTGTTGGTGGTTTGATTTCTAAAGCTAGCCATTAATATTGCTTGCTTTTATAAATAATGTGCTTGAATTTCTCAAGATTCATTTTCTATTTTGAGCAAAGCTATCAGATCTATTCATTGTTCCTCTAATGAAGAAAATTTCTAAGGAATAGATATGGTGAGTGAGTGATAGTGAGAGTCGCTCAGCCATGCCTGACTCTTTGCAACCCCATGGACTGTAGCCTGCCAGGCTCCTCTGTCCATGGAATTCTCCAGGCAAGATTACTGGAGTGGGTTGCTATTTCCTTCTCCAATAGCACATGGTAGGATTGACAAAATATGATGCTTGAGGCTCTGCGGCTTGTGCTTGCTTTCTAGAACTGCTCACTGTGGAGAGACACCCACCGCATCCTGAGGACACTCAGGCAGCTCAGAGAGGTCTGCATGGGGAGGCAGCACCAGCCTGCTGGCTGTGTGACTGAACCACCAGAAAAGTGGGTCCTCCCAGCTGCAGTCAAGCCTTCAGATAACTGCAGCTCTGGCTGACATCTTGACAGCCTTGTGAGAAGTTGGAGGCAGAACCACCAAGAAGTGCCCACGCCTGAATTCTGGACAATTTTTTTTTTTTTGTATAAAGCATTCATTGCTCTATTAACCAGCCTCTCAATGTCTTCTTAAATAGGGTCCCACAAGGATTTGAGAGTTCCTTTCTCAGGAAGGCAGCCTGGCGACGAGACACCTGTGGTAATAAGCTCCAAGAGGGTGGCTATTGCCGGCTGGGCTCAGATTCCAGAGACTGAAGCACCACAAGCATCTTCTTCTGCTCCAGTCTAAGAATTGAACGCAATGATCCAGGCACCCTTCACAAAAGGGAGAATGATTTGTTTCTCCAAAAACACACAGAGGTGAGTGTGTGTTCTAGACCATCAGAGACATGATGACTACTAAGTTTTATTTCAACTTAACTCACAGCGTCTGAGAAAAATGATGACCGTGAAGAGGCACTCAAACCTCTGATTATCTTGCCCCTCAGCTCAGGGGATTAGAAACACAGGATGAGCTGGTTAAATTGAAGACTTTGGGATTTTACACTCCCGTCAGCTCCAGTTCATACTGTATTAAAGGGCAGGACTTGCCTCCTGGCATTCTCGAATCACAGCATCTTTTAAGCACATAGTCATGAGCCTTTACGTGATCTCCTCTCTCATGCTATTAAAATATTGGAAACACTGGGCATGCACAACTGGTTTTTATTCATATTTTTTAGGTTTTTCTTTCATTCATTTATTTATTTGGTCATTAAAAAAAAGACTGGATGTAAAAGGTACCTAGATAAAGCCCTTACAGGTAGACATTACTTTGTAATAGTGTGTGACAGGTTGTCTTTTTAAAAATTGACCACAGCATATTTCTGGTCCCCACTCTCCCTGAGACCCCTGACACGTATGCATCAGGAGCTGGGGTTTCTCTCCCTTCCACTGGAACTGGAAACTGCTCAGGTCTCTGTGACTCACTCAGTGAATAAAATTCAGCAGGAGTTATGTGCTGCTTGCAGTCCAGGACGAGGTCAAAAAGGCAAAAGAACTTTTCTCTCTTTCCACTGGCTTTGGAATCCTGAGTCTCCATGCAAGAGTCCTGGTTATCCTAACGCTGCCACACTGCGGAGAGAGCACTCAGATACTTACAGAGAGGACCGAGGAGCCCCAGGTTTTCCAGCCCCCAGATGTTCAAGTCTACAAGTGTGGAATCACTTGCAGAATCAGAGTCTGCACTCCAGTTACATGTAACTGTGTAACTGCATGGGGGGATCTCACAGAGAAGCCAGTAGCTAACCCCTCCAACCACCAAATGCATGTACAAAAGAAGTGATTCTTATTGTTCTTAAGCCATTGTTTTGGAGTGGTATGTTATGCAAGAGATAAGGAAAACAGGAGAGGAGAGAGAAAATAAATAAGCCAGTGAATGTAGAGTACATCACAAGGGCAAAGAAATCAAATAAAGCAACGAAAGAGACTGAGAGGACCAGGTAGTGAGAGAAGGAGCTCGTTATTTTAAACAGGGCTCTAGGAAAGTCTTGGCTGACATGTGGACATTTGGGCAGAGACCAGAAGAGAGCTGACTTTGTGAGTGTTTGGGAAGAAACATTCTGTCAGAGAACAGTAATGCAAAGGCTCTGGGGTGAGAGTGTGCATGGTCCTTTGTGAAAAATAAGGGACAAGGCAACTAAGGCAGGAAAAAAAAGAGGGTGAGAATAGTAGGAAATTGGGTCTTTGAGTATAAATGGGCCAAAAGGATCTAGAGGTATAATTGTTTGCCTTCCCTATAATTAAGGGAAAGGATAAAAACAAAGTATGGCCCTAAAAGTCCTTACAGTACCAAGAATAACTCCAGCTTCAAGCTCTTTGCCAAATTTTCACAATCTACTTTGATTAACAAGCATAGCCTCATTTTGCTTGGCTAAATTCAGCTCATAGCCTATTTGCATACCAATGATTTTTAAACCACAGAGAAAACAATTTGCCCCTGGTGTGATTCATAAGCACCAGAATGCAAATAAATCATACAAGACAACTTTTAAAAGCACATATTGCAAAACATTCATCTTGTAGATACCCTGTTTTACTAGGATGCCCTAAATTTTACTGCCTTTTGCAGAATAACTGATTAATCCAATCTGTAATTTTGTTTGTGAGATAAATGTTATCATGAAAACATAGCCATTGAACAGGAAAGCATCCCTTATCTGTGGTTCAGATTGTCTCAAAATGTTTCACTGTTGGCAGAAAGTATGCTTTTGTCTGCCGCTAGTGGAATAATATAAACTCACATAAGCTGTGCTTAAGGGATTGTGTTAGTTGACATGAGGCACTGATTGAATCTGGATTTAGATACAGCTGTCACATGGATTGCTGGAAAATATGGTGAGGTTTGGGACTTGGGAAATGACAGATTACCTAGATAAACTTTATGGAGCTCTAACTCCCTTCTCCCCATCATCATGCACACATTCATGAAACAGGATACTAGTGACATTTAACTGGTTTGTGTTTTAGTAGTCATAAAACAGAAAACAAAGGATGAAAAACTTAAATGCAAGTAAAAGGAAGTTAAACCTTGGAAAAATTCTGCTAGGGTAATTAAAAAGTGACTAAGTGGCTGCTATTCAGTAGAATTATACCCCAAATCCCAGGAAATTATACGTAAAACAATGTTTATTTGATGAGGCTTATGGGCTGTCATGGTTACTTTTTGATACAGATAGTAAATCATCCACTCATTATGCTACCGTTCTTGATTTCTTTTGTTGTCTTTTTGAAGCCATTACACTGTTTATGCTATAGTTATTATTTTGCTTCTCAATGTTTCTGGGGTTCAATTTGTTTGCTTACTTTTCAGAAAGTAGCAGAGAACTTTTTCACTGCAAGCTCCTGTGGTTTTAATGGTGGGCCCATCAACCCAAATTTGAAGAACAGGGACGTTATAAAGGATAATTTTGTAGTCAGGGATCTTTCTTTCCTTTACTCTCCCTGTGATAAGTGGCTTAGCTTAGAAGAAGGAGCATAAACTTTGCAATTAGACAAAGATTTGAACCCTGCTCCACCACTCACCATTCCTGTGGCCTGGGTCAAATTATTTAATCTCTTTAAACCTTTGTTTCCTTAATCTTCAAAACGGAGATATCTGATACCACTTTAGAAGGTTTACAGGAGAAAAAGGAAAACAATCTCATGCCACAATTCAGTACACTTTCTTCACTCATTCAACAACTATTTGTTGAACTTTCAGCATGTCCTAGGAACTGTTTTGGGTTCTGGACATTCAGGGTTAAGTATTTGACTTCACAGAGGTTATATTCTGGTAGATACTTTTTTTTTAATGAATTAATATTTTATAAGCTGTTGCTGTAAAACATAACCCAAGGGGGAGAAAAAAGACACTTGGTATCTATTTCTAGCTCTGATATTAACGTAGTAATGACATGTTCATGGGCTTAAATATGATATGAAAGTAAACACGCATGTGTGTCGCTACAAATTTTTTTTTTCCAATTTTACAGTTCAGTATTTCTGAACTAGCAAATACTGAGAGTGGAGTACATCTCAAGTTTGCATTAAAATATTATTAGTGACTCCTGATTCTAGGAAATTGGATTAGATGTAGCTTTTCTTACATGTAGCACTATGTAGATCTGGGACCCCCCCCCACCCCCCGCCCCCGGTGGCTCAGACAGTAAAGCGTCTGCCTGCAATGTGGGAGACCTGGGTTTGATCTCTGGGTCAGAAAGATCCCCTGCAGAAGGAAATGGCAACCCACTCTTGCCTAGAAAATCCCATGGATGGAGGAGCCTGGTAGGCTACAGTCCATGGGGTTGCCAAGAGTCGGACACAACTGAGGAACTTCACATCCTATGTAGATCTAAAAGGCCTTCAGGTGGCTCAGTGGTAAATAATCCACCTGTCAAAGCAAGAGACATAGGTTCAATCCCTGGGTCAGGAAGATCCCCTGGAGAAGGGAATGACAACTCACTCCAGTATTCTTGCCTGGAAAAGTCCATGGACAGAGGAGCCTGGTGGGCTACAGTCAATGGAGTCACAAAGAGCTGGACGTGACTGAGCAACTGAGCACACATTCACGTAGATGTAAAAAGCTGGATTAAAAGAAGACAGAAAATTGGAGAGAAGATGACAAGCCCAGCTAATTGGGACACAATTGGCTTTCTGCACATTCTTTATACCTCATATATCCCACAGTTTAAAATGGAGGAGCCAGCAACTTAGAAATCCCAAAAGTGGGGAAAAAAAGTAACAAAAAGCTTTGATCCCTTTAGCCAAGGGCCAGTGAAGGCACAGCATAGCAAGAAAGAAACTTTTAGATAATAACTGCTCTACCCCCAACAAACACCACAGGGTAGGGGGGCGGGGAATGTCCTCATTCTCACTCATGCCAGCAAAGGCCAAGCAGGCAATCTAGGTACCATCCCAGTCTGCAGTAAGGCACCCCAAGCCTTTCATAGGCTTATGCCAGGAAAGGCTACATCCTGAATAAGAAACAGTACCGATCCATCACAGGATAACAAGACTCTTCCCTATCTTCCACTGGTATCAGTAGAGACCATGGTGGAGGGAGGATGCCTATATTTCTACCCCTACATAGTAGTTTCACTCCATATTCCCATTGATGTATTTTCAAAGGAGACCTCATAGAGACTCAGGGATTTCACACTGCACTCTGTGGCATCAGCATAGGCCACACAATGAGCAGTAACGATGCATTCCTACCCTTTCCCAGCCAGTGAAATATCAGTGACAACTTGTTTGGGAGTGAAAACTCTCATCCCCATCCCTCAATAAGGAGAAGCACTTCCCCTATCTCTCTGGGATTAATGGAGGCCAAGTGGGGAAATTGGACATCTACCACGATCTGACACTAATGAAGCCACAGTTTCTCATTCCTTGCTGGAGCAGTGTCAAAAAAAAGTCAGCTAAAACAGAAGGTTTAAATGAGATGCAGATTCCCATAACATAAGAGGTAAAATGTTCATGTTTTAACAAAAAATCACTCAGCATGCAAGAACCAGGAAGATCTCACACTAAATCAAAAAGACAATCAAAAGATGTCAACACCAAAATCACTGAGATGTAAGAATTCTAGCAAATATTTCAAAGCACCCATCATAAAATGCTTCAATAAGTAATTACACACACTTGAAATAAATGCAAAAAGAGTCTCAGCAAAGAAATAGAAGATATAAAGAAAATCAAACAGTACTTTTAGAATAAAATCAAAGTAAATGAAATAAAAAGCTCAATGGAAGGATGTAGTAGGAACAGGAAGGAATCTGTGAATTGGAAAACAGAATGGGAGTTATTCAATCTGAACAACAGAGAGAAAAGGGGCTAAAAAAAACCCCAAAATGAATAGCACTTCAGCAACCTGTGTGAATACAACAGAAATCTAAATTCAGTGTCATCAGAGTCCTAGAAGAGGTGGTAAAAGAGGATAGGGGTGAAAAGCTACTTGAAAGGTACTGATCAAATCTGGCAAGAGATTCAAGATGTTGAGTAAACTCCTTACAGAAAAAAATCAAGGTAATCAACCGAAGCACAGCAGAATCAAATTTCCAAAGCTAAAGACAAAGAAGATATCTTAATAGCAGAGAAAGAGAAGAAATCTGCCCACAGCAGAAATACAATTTAAATGGTAGTGGGTTGCACACCCAAAACCATGAAGTCCAGAAGGAAGTGACACCATTTTTCGAGTGCTGCAAGAAAATAAATGTAAACCCAGAATTCTATATCTAGTGAAAATATGCTCCAGGAATGAGGGGGAAATCAAGACAGTCTCAGTTGAAAGAAAACTAAGAGAATTTGTCACAAGAAGAACTACCTTAAAATTGGCAACACGAAGTTCTTAAAACAGAAAGGAGTGATGAAAGAAGGAAACTTGAATATCAGATGGGAGAAAGAAGACAGTAAGGGAAAATATAGGCAAATGCAATAGATTTTCATTTCCATCTTGAGTTGTCTGATTGATATTTGATAGTGGAAACAAAAATTTTAACGCCGTATGATTTGGTTCTAAATTTCAGCAAAGCAAATAGCACAGGCAACTATACTTTTAATATAAAAGGGGGAAGGTAAAGAAGAGAAGTAAATTTTCTCAACTTCATTGAAATTGGCAAAATGATGACACTGGAAGACATGACTGTTCAACTCTCTTCTTTCAGTAATTGTAGAAAACCTGCACAGAATATCAGAGAGCATAGAAAAACTGACTCCATCAACCAATAGGATATAAATGACATTTATAGAACACTCCACCCAAGAACAGCAGAATGCACCACCTCTTCTACTGCCTGTGAAACTTATACTAAGATAAACCATATCTTGGAACAGAAAACAAACCTCAGGAGATTTAAAAGGTTTGAAATCATACAGAGTGTATTTTGAAATTATATAAAGTATGCTCTCTGCCACAGCAGTATCACCTAGAAATTGATTTTAAAAAATAAGAAAATATCCAAACACTTGGAAACTAAGCAAAACATTTCCACGTTACACATAGATCAAAGATGAAGTCTCAAGGGACATTTTTTAAAATGCATTGAACTGAGTGAAAATGAATATACAGTATTTCAAACTTTGTAAGACACAGCTAAACTAGTGCTGAGAGGGCAAATTATACCATTAAATACATTTGAAAGAGTAAGTCTCAGATCAATATAAGTTCCATGACAAGAAACTATAAAAAGAAGACTAAAATAAACCAAATTAGGTAGAATAAAGGAAATAATGAAGAGAAGAGTAAAAATCAATGACAGTGAAAACAGACAATAAACAATATGAATGAAGCTGGTTCTTTGAAAAGATCAATGAAACAGACAAAACTACAATGAAATATAAAAAAAAAAAGTACACAAATTAATAATATTAGAAGTGAAATCAGAGATATAATTACAGAACTTGGGTTTTATAACCTTAAAAAATGTATAAGGACATGCATTGATCTTTTTTTTCAAAAATAGGACCATTCCATGCATGCAGTTCTACCACTTGCTTTTTTCCATGTGACAATATATCAATCCATTCATTAACCAATATTTACGAAGATCTTAGTGGGTACCAGTTTCATTAAATGAATATATCATTAATTAGATTATATTTGAAGTTTCTAATTTTTCACTCTTACAAATAGAGAAATTAAGTTACAGGGAACATTCTTATTAAAAAAAAAAAATACTATGCACAACTCCTAACCCATAGACTTGATAACTTAGATGAAATGGATCAATTCCTTAAAAAAAGAGAAGAAACCTAGTTAATACAACTCACTCAATTTGAAACAGATAATTTGAATAATTATATAGTTATAAAGTATTTGTAATTTGCAAACTCACAAAAAAAGTTATCTCCAGGTCCACATGATTTTATTGGATAATTAACACCAATTCTAAACATTTCACAGCAAACAGAGAAGGAAAAAATATTTCTCAGTTTTAGTTTAAGGCAGAAGTAAAATGAATAACACTACAGGTCACATCCATCATCAATACTGATGCAAAAATTGTTAGCAAATATAATTCAGTAGTATATAGAAAGTGCTATAGACTATGATCAGTTGTGTTTATTCTAAGAATGAAAAGCCATTTCATACTTGAAGCTTAATCAGTAAAATCCAACATAACACACTAAAAAATCACATTATCAAATGATGTATGAAAAGAATTTTACACAGCTCAATTCCTATTCATGATAAACACTATCAAGAAAAAGTAAGACTACAGTTGGACTTGCTCAACTTGATTAAAAAAAAAAGATCTACAAAAATCATGCAGTATTATATACAACATGAAAGAATAAATTATTTAACCCTAGAATAAGATGGGAAGGTTGTTTACTCTTAGTTGACATAATGCAGGGAGCTCCAGCTAGTGCAATAAATCAAGGCTGAGGTTAATGATATACAGATAGGAAGGAAAATAATAAAACTGTCCATATTCACAAATGGTATGACTGCCTAGAATATCCCACAAATCTATGAAAAATTTGGAGATAATGAGTTCAACTAGGTCACAAAATACAAAATAATCACAAAAATCAACTATATTTTTATATATAAAAATGAAAATGAGGACATTGAAATTCACAATACAATTTACAGTTACTAAAAAAAAGTAAATAGCCTAGTGTATATATAACAAATATAGTACTTTTATCTAAAAAAGATTAAATACTGATTAAGGCAATTGAAGAGGAAAATGGATTGCAAGATTCAACATAGTAAAGATATAAGTTCTTCTCTAGCTGACCTAGGAAAAAAGTGAAAGTGTTAGTCACTCAGTCATGTCCGACTCTTTGCAACCCCATGGACTGTAGCTCACCAGGCTCCTCTGTCCATGGAATTCTCCAGGCAAGAATACTTTAGTGGGTAGCCATTCTCTTCTTCAGGGGATCTTCCCAACCTAGGGACTGAATCCAGTTCTCATGCATTCCTGGCAAATTCTTTACCCACCCATCTGAGCCACAGGGAAAATTTTTGACCTAGAGGCTTAATACAGTTTCTATCAAAATCCTAGTAAGAATTTTTACAGATATAGACAAGATTATCCTAATATTTATTTGGAAAGGCAGAAGAACTGGAAAACGGAAACAATATATATATACACACACACAGTAATCAAGATAGTCCAGTATCAATGTCAAGAATCCAGAAATAAACCTGTTCAATATTAGCAACTGATATTTGACAAACACATAAAAACATGAAAGACTTTTCAACAAATGGTGTTGGAGTTCAGTTCAGTTGAGTCGCTCAGTCGTGTCCAACTCTTTGCGACCCCATGAATCGCAGCACACCAGGCCTCCCTGTCCATCAACAACTTCCGGAGTCCACCCAAACCCATGTCCACTGAGTTGGTGATGCTATCCAACCATCTCATCCTCTGTTGTCCCCTTCTCCTCCTGCCCTCAATCTTTCCCAGCATCAGGGACTTTTCAAATGAGTCAGCTCTTCGCATCAGGTGGCCAAAATACTGGAGTTTCAGCTTCAACATCAGTCCTCCAATGAACACCCAGGACTGATCTCTTTTAGGATGGACTGGTTGGATCTCCTTGCAGTCCAAGGGACTCTCAAGAGTCTTCTCCAACACCACAGTTCAAAAGCATCAATTCTGCGCTCAGCTTTCTTTATAGTCCAACTCTCACATCCATACATGACCACTGGAAAAACCATAGCCTTGACTAGACGGACCTTTGTTGGCAAAGTAATGTCTCTGCTTTTTAATATGGTATGTAGGTTGGTCATAACTTTCCTTCCAAGGAGTAAGCATCTTTTAATTTCATGGCTGCAGTCACCACCTGCAGTGATTTTGGAGCCCCCCAAAAAAAAAGTCTGACACTGTTTCCACTGTCTCCCCATCTATTTCCCATGAGGTGATGGGACCAGATGCCATGATCTTAGTTTTCTGAATGTTAAGCTTTAAGCCTACTTTTTTACACTCCTCTTTCACTTTCATCAAGAGGCTTTTTAGTTCCTCTTCACTTTCTGCCATAAGGGTGGTGTCATCTGCATATCTGAGGTTATTGATATTTCTCCCGGAAATCTTGATTCCAGCTCGTGCTTCTTCCAGCCCAGAATTTCTCATGATGTACTCTGCATATAAGTTAAATAAGCAGGGTGACAATATACAGCCTTGACGTACTCCTTTTCCTATTTGGACCATGGAACACTACTCAGCAATAAAAGGGAATGCAAAATTGGTACATATAATAAACTACATGAATCTTCAGAGAATTATACTGAGTGAAAAAGTAAATGGACTATATTATTTCATTTATAAAATATTTTTGAAATGCTAAAATTCTAGAAATAAAGAACAGATAAACAGAATTAGGAGTTAAGGAGAAAGAACAGTTGAGGGTGGGAGATGATGGGTGTAGCTATGAGTGCAACAGGAAGGATCCACGTAGTGATGCAAATGTTCTGTACTTTAACTTTATAGATGTCTAAATTCTGCTGGTGATGCTATACTATAGATTCAAGGTGCCTTCATTGGGAAACTCGGTAGAAGATGTTCAGGATTCTTCTGTAGCATTTATTACAAATGTATGTGCTCTTATATTTATTTCAAAATTAAAAGATAAAAAAGATCTTTAAAAATTCTAAGCGTCAACTTGAACAACAGAGAAAAACAAAACAAAAAACAAGAGCAATTTTGCATCACTTAGTTCTCCATCACATAATCACTATGTGATTTTAGTGATCTGTGCCATTTTTGAAGAAATAAACTATTTGTATATCTTTTCTAATAGAAAAAGTAGGACTTTCCAGATGGCACTAGTGGTAAGGAACCTGCTTGCTAATGCAGGAGACATAAGAGACACAGGTTAGGTCCCTGGGTGGGGAAGATCCCCTGGAGGAAGGCATGGCAACCCACTCCAGTATTCTTGCCTGGAGAATCCCATGGACAGAGCAGCCTGGTGGGCTGCAGTCCTTGGTGTTGTGAAAGAGCTGGACATAACTGAAGTGACTTAGCACACATGCATAGAAAAAGTATATAGCAAAATTACAACTAGAAATTTCTTTCTGTATTTTATATGAATTACAGTTAATAATATAGACAGAAATTACTATTTCAAAAAGTATATAAAAATTTCCTTTATAACATATAACTCTCAATTGAGAAACATGTTCAAAAAATTACTACTATTAATATAAACAATAAAGACATACATTTATCAAAACTAATGCAGAAGGTTTTTTCTTTGAAAATTTATATACATACATATAAATAATATATAGACATATATTAATGTATATATGTGATATATATATATATGCATAGAGAAAGAAACTGTGAAGGAATACTTAGAAACTAAGAATGTAAAATATGTGTCAAGTCAATGCAAAGTTATTGGCCAGATTTATTGACAATATTCCTAATCTACAATTTTAAATTTTACCTTCACTGTTTTTGATTACTAATTTTACTGTAAGCATAAAAAAATGAGTATTAAAATTCATAAATCAGGGGGAAAAGCATTTTTATATGGAAAGAAAATCTTCCTTTTTCATATTTTAGAAGTAAAATTTTTCAAGCTTGAAGCTTGAAATGGACGTGATAACACATATATATTTTAGAATATAATTTTATTGGCTTTATTTTTCTTACACCATCTTTTATACTTAATCATTCAGTAGCAAAAATTTAGTCATTTTTTAAGTTTCAGATACTGTACAATGAACTAAATATGCAAAAGTAAAGAAAACAGGCTTTTAAGAATTTGTTAATTAGAATGATTAATAGCTATTAAATAATTTTAATAATTAAATTTAATTCTGAAATTGATATAATAATTTTTGCAATTCTTAGGTGGCTGGACAGCTCACAGGAACAGTAAAGCAGTGGAGTTTGAATGGAGTGAGAATAAATAGATGCATTGTTTATTAAATATTTATTGGCATATTGGAGTTTGAAGGTAACTAAGTCCAAAATTAATTGATGAAATTCCCTCCTTGTATCTTTGAGAAAACTAACACTTATCTCACAATTAATGTGTCACAGAAGCAGAACTCCTGTGTTTAAGTTCTAAGCCAAATAAGAAATTTTTCACCTAGCAAAATAACAATATTTGAGACAATACTCGTTTGCAGAACACCGTACAATTCCTTAAGTTTCACAGAACAACAGGCAACAAAATTAAGTGCTACCTTAATGCTAAGAAGAATTAACATTTAGCATTAGCACTGAAGAATTGATGCTTTCAAACTGTGGTGTTGGAGAAGACTCTTGAGAGTCCCTTGGACTGCAAGGAGATCCAACCAGTCCATCCTGAAGGAAATCAGTCCTGGATATTCATTGGAAGGACTGATGCTGAAGCTGAAACTCCAATACTTTGGCCACCTGATGGGAAGAACTGACTCATTTGAAAAGATCCTGATGATGGGAAAGATTGAAGGTGGGAGGAGAAGGGGATGACAGAGGATGAGATGGTTGGATGGCATCACTGACTCGATGGGCATGAGTTTGAGTAAACTCCGGGAGTTTGTGATGGACAGGGAGGCCTGGCGTGCTGCAGTTCACGGGGTCACAAAGAGTCAGACATGACTGAGAGACTGAACTGAATTGAACTGAACTAATGCTATTATTTTCTCCTATACCTTGAAAGTCCATGAAACTTAGAGAACATGATCTCATAGCATCTACTACAGTGCTTAAACAGATAGCTGTTATTATTTGCTGAATTTCCTCTTCTATACTACACTTTTGCCTCATTAATACTTTTTTTTCTTTCTCTTTATGTTTGGTTTTCGGCAGTTTGACAGTCGTATTGCTAGACGTGTTCTTCACATTTATCTTGCTTGGGACTTGCTGAACTTCTTGGATCTGTATTTCTGTCTTTCACTGTTTGTGAAATTTTGTAATCATTTTATTCTTTTATTTTCTGATATTCTTAATTGCTCATGTTAGACCATTTGATATTGTTCAATAAACCTCTAAGGCTGCGTTTATTTTTTTTTCAATCTGTTCTTTAAATTGGATACACTCTATTGATCTATCTTCAGGTTTACTCTTTCTTCAGTTCTGACCATTTTCCTGTTAAACCTGTCTGGTTTATTTGTTTATTTTATAATTGACAATATTTATTCTTTTTTATTTCTTATTCTTTTTAAGAAAATATTTATTTGTTTGGTTGCACTGGATCTTAGCTGTGACATGTGGGATCTTTTTTTTTTCTTTTAATTGGAGGCTAACTACTTTACAATATTGTGGTGGTTTTTGCCATACATTCACATGAATCAGCCATGAGTGTACATGTGTTCCCTATCATGAACCCCCTCCCACCACCCTCCCCATCCCATCCCTCAGGGTCATCCCAGTGCACCAGCCCTGATCACCCTGTCTCATGCATCAGACCTGGACTTGTGACCTATTTCACATATGATAAAATACATGTTTCAATGCTATCCTCTCAAATCATTCCACCCTTACCTTCTCCCACAGAGTCCAAAATTCTGTTCTTTACATCTGTGTCTTTTTTGCTGTCTTGCATATAGGGTCATCATTACCAGATTTCTAAATTCCATATAGATGCGTTAACATACTGTATTGGTATTTTTCTTTCTGACTCTACTTCGCTCTGTGTAATAGGCACCAGTTTCATCCACCTCATTAGAACTGATCCAATCCATTGTGTATATGTACCACATATTTCTTATCCATTCCTCTGCCAATGGACATCTAGGTTGCTTCCATGTCCTGGCTGTTGTAAACAGTGCTGTGATGAACATTGGGGTGCACGTGTCTCTTTCAATTCTGGTTTCCTCGGTGTGTATGCCCCGCAGTGGGATTCCTGGGTCATATGGCAGTTCTATTTCCAGCTATTAAAAAGTAAACAAACAACAAATGCTAGAGAGGGTGTGGAGAAAAGGGAACCCTCTTACACTGTTGGTTGGAATGCAAAGTAGTACAGCCACTATGGAGAACAGTGTGGAGATGCCTTAAAAATCTGGAAATAGAACTGCTTCATTAATACTTTATTGCATTCATCACAACTTACTGTTCCTCTAGTGGATATTGAATTTCTTGAAGTCAAAGACTTTGTTTTATATAGATTTGCATCCTTAGCATTTCACAGCATTTGACTTTTAGCAAATCCTCAAAATAGGAGTATTAATAGAACTTGCTGTGCTTAAGAAGAGGCACAGAGAGTAGCATGAGTTACTAATTATTGAATTGTTTCTTATCAAGTTAAGATTCTTTCCTTTTGGTATGCATGCCTTAAAATACCTATAATACATCAGGAAATTGCCAAGCCACCATTCTGGCACGACATCTTAACTGAACTATCTCCATAGAGATTGGGTGGAAGGGGTGTTCAGGATGGGGAATACATGTAAATCCATGGCTGATTCATGTCAGTGTATGGCAAAAACCACAACAATATTGTAAAATAATTAGTCTCCAACTAATAAAAATAATTGGGGAAAAAAGAAAAAAAAGATTGGGAGATATTAGATGATCAATAGTTCTCTAATGCTTACAAAGGTAAAAGATAGGACTAAAAGATCATGAGTTGCAAGTGACCAGAATTAGAGTGTTGAACAGTAATAGGTCTTTTTAATAAAGCATTTATTATTTTATTATATTATTTTCATTTTCACCAGAATTGTAATTATCTCATCATCCATTTCTTCTGTAACTGCTGACAAGAACAAGCTTTAATCTAGCTTCTTAATTAACCCAGATAAAGACATGTTTCTAAGCCAGAGGATATGACTGCTGAAGGTTGCTTCGGCTCCAGGGTGATGTGAAGGAGCAAGGGAGTATAGAGGAGGAAAGGAATGCAAATCAGGAATGAATATATGTCCAATTTTTCCTCTTTTGATATGCATGCATCTGTGGAGGAAGATGTCAACATGAATGCCTGCAAATAAAATCATAACTGCTGGCAATAAAAGAATGTGAGTGCAATCTTGAAAGAAGGCAGTTTTCTTGTTCAAAACATTGAATATTCTTTAGCTGCACTGGAACAGAGAGTGGACAGGTCAACACAGACTCATAATAGTTCATATACAGTGAAATAGAGGAATAACAACATCTTTATTTGGGCTGAGATGATGGGATCTGGTCTTCTGCTAGCTACAAGAAATTTACAATAAAAACAACAAAAAAAGTGATCTTTTCAAGGATATGAAATTTTTGAAAAGAAAGATGATCATTAAGACAAATAGAAAATGCATGAATAGGTATGTCCTGAAATTCATTTCTCTGTATCGAATACCTGAATTTCCCTAAAACTAAAAATTATTGTAAATGTGTATCATTTCTTGAGGAATAATCACCTACAACTGAATTTGCATTACTATAAATCAACCCAGTTACTGATTATATTTCTTTATGAATCAAAGCAAGAATACAATTTCACTTGTTTTTTAATACACTTGTCTACAAAACAGTGTAACTGATACATAAAGTTTCCCTGTTCTGGGGGCTACAACTAAAGCTTAAAAATCAACTTATACTTTTTTGCATTAAACTAGTCATTTAAGTCTTGTTTCCAAGATAACTAAAATTAAAATAAACTAATCTGTACTTCTCAATATGGGTTGTATCTCCAGGAAGCAGTCAGAGATACACCACAGAGAAAAATTTAAAGCTATCAAAAAGGTATCAGTGGATCTAACTCATAAGGTGGTAGATAAGACAAAACATTTTTCACACTTGTTGATTAAAAAAATAAACATAAGCCAGTAGTGAAAGACTTTTACAGTGAACACCTTGATTTTATATACATTCTAACAACTTATGCCTTTTTATGTGGGTGTAACTATATTAATATTTAAAGTAATTTTTGGTGTTTGGATTTAAGATTACCATTCTACCTATTACCCTTGCTGTCCTTTTCCTCATTTTCTCCTTTCCTACCTTCTGTTGAATTCACCAGTTTTTAAAATGGAATTTTAGCTTACCAGTTGACTTTATTAACTAAACCCTTCTGCATTAATTATAGTGTTCAAGTTTACAATGTCTAATCTTAATATTTCACAGGTCAACTTCCACGTAATGTTGTAACACTTGCAATTATATAGGTCTGTTCATTCCAGCCCTTTTCTCTTTATGGTAGAGTTTTTATAAGTATTATATCACCTATTTTCTGAACACAAAAGACAATCTTACAGTGTTTGGTGAATAGCATGTATTTAAAATAAATTATTATTTCCAACTTTTTCATTTATTCCTTAAAATCGAAGGGTCCATACTGCATCATCCCCTACAATCTGAAGAAAGTCCTTCAGCATTCTCTGTAGTACTGATTTGTTGAGATTAAAGATTGAATTCTAGAGTATTTAGTTTATCATTATTCTGGAATGATATTTTTCCTGAATGTAATATCTAGGTTAACAAATTCTATTTTTTAGCACTTTAAAGATATTGTTTCATTCTCTTTTGACTCCTATTATTCTTGATGAGGTCAGTGATCATTAGAATTTTTCTATCAGTTCGGTGCAGTCACTCAGTCGTGTCTGACTCTTTGCGACCCCATGAACCATAGCACACCAGGCCTCCCTGTCATCATCAACTCCCGGAGTTTACCCAAACTAATGACCATTGAGTCGGTGATGCCATCTAACCATCTCATCCTCTGTCGTCCCCTTCTCCTCCTGCCTTCAAACTTTCCCAGCATCAGGGTCTTTTCAAATGAGTCAGTTCTTCACACCAGGTGGCCAAAGGATTGGAGTTTCAGCTTCAACATCAGTTCTTCCAATGAACGCCCAGGACTGGTCTTCAGGATGGACTGGTTGGATCTCCTTGCAGTCCAAGGGACTCTCAAGAGTCTTCTCCAACACCACAGTTCAAAAGCATCAATTCTTCGGCGCTCAGCTTTCTTTATAGTCCAACTCTCACATCCATACATGACTATTGGAAAAACCATAGCCTTGACTAGATGGATCTTTGTTGACAAAGTATAGCTATATATAAAATGGAGCTTCCCTGGTGGCTCAGTGGTAAAGAATCTGCCTGCCAATGTGGAAGACTGTGGGCTCAATCCCTGGGTCAGAAAGATCTCCTGGAGAAGGAAATGGTAACCCACTACAGTATTCTTTCCTGGGAAATCCCATGGACAGAGGAACCTGGTGGGCCTACAGTCCATGGGGTCGCAAAGAGTCAAACACTAGTGAGCAACTAAACAACAACAATATATAAAATGTCTTTTCTTCCAGTTGCTTTATAATTATTCTTACTTCATTCTGTCACATTGATTATGTATAGATACATAGTAATAATCCAATAATAAACTTGGATACATAATGATATTTGTATCATTGGGTTTCATTGAACTTTTTGCATTTGTAAATGTATGTACTTTACCATATTTAAGACATTTTCAGTCATTATTTCTTTAAATGTTTAAAATTTATTACCAATTGTCTCTTTCCTCTTTTTAATGTGGTAGGTATTCTGTCTCACAGGTCTTGAAACTCTGCCGTTTCTTTTTATCTTCTTTTTTATTTCCTTCTATTTTCTAGATTGATTAAATTCTATTGTCTTATATTCATTTCCTAATTCTCTATTTTGCTATTTCTATTCTTCTCTGAAATACACCCAATAAGTTATTTTTCATATATTGTATTTTTAGTTCTCAATGTTTATAGAGTTTTTTTTAATATTTTCTTTTTCTTTGCCAAGATTTTCCATGCCTTCATTTATTATAAGCTTATTTTCTTTATTGGCTAATAAAATAAATACTAAAGTCAAAGCTATGTTTTTTCCAGTAGTCATGTATTGATGTGAGAGTTGGACTATAAAGAAAGCTGAGAGCTGAAGAATTGATCCTTTGAACTGTAGTATTGGAGAAGATTCTTGATAGTTAGTCCCTTGGACTGCAGGGAGATCAAATCAGTCAATCCTAAAGGAAATCAGTCATGAATATTCATTAGAAGGACTGATGCTGAAGCTGAAACTCCAATAATTTGGCCACCTGATGAGAAGAACTGACTAACTGGAAAAGACCTTGATGCTGGGAAAGATTGAAGGCAGGAGGCGAAAGGGAAGACAGAGGATGAGACAGTTAGATGACATCACCAACTCAATGGACATGAGTTTGAGTAAACTCCAGGAGTTGGTGATGGACAGGGAGGCTTGGTGTGCTGCAGTCCATGGGGTTGCAAAGATTTGGACATGACTGTGTGACTGAACTGAACTGATTGGCTAATTCTGATTTTTGTTCATATCAAGATGTACTTAACATTTATTATAGTTTTCTTTGAGATTGGATCACATTTTTCTATTTTTTCATATGTCAAATAATTTGGGATCCCATCACGCACATTGTTGTGCATTTTGTTGTACTTTTCCCAAGTAGATTATTTGTTTTATGAGACATTTAACTTATTTGGAATCAAACCACAATTCCATATCTCAGGCACAAATCAAAATCTAAGTTCAGTCATTTTAGCTTTGCCTGGGCTCTTCAGAGTTTTTTCTGTGAGTGTGTAGTTTCAGGGACAGGCCAGAAATGTTGGCTGTGTTTATAGAAGAATTGAGACTCTCTGTCTCTGCTTTCTTGTTTCCAGGACTCCTCCCTCAGTTTCCAGTGATGTTTGCTTCAAACTAAAGCATTTGAGTTTTGAACTCAGAATGTCCAAAGTTTCTTCTTGGAGTTTTGGGGGACCTACATGGCACCTGATGAGCCTCTCCTTAGCAAAAGTTGTAAGATAAACATATAGACATAGACATACACACATGCATAAATAATTAGTGTTCATCGCTCGGTCCTTGAAACCCTATGAACTGTAGCCTGCCAGGCTCCTCAGTCCATGGGATTCTCCAGGAAAGAGTACTGGAGTGGGTTGCCACACCCTCATCCAGGGGATTTTTCCCAACCCAGGGATCGAACCCAGGTCTCCCGCATTACGGGCAGATTCTTTACCATCTGAGCCACCAGGGAAGCATAAATAATAAAGCCATCTACTATAATACATTCCCTAGTCTAAATTATCTAGAAAATTTATTATTCTGTTCCCTTGCTGTCAGCTTATGGTTGCTTTCCACTGTTTTTAACATTTTATAAATGGTTTATACTTGTCATCTGGAGGGTCAGTTAGATATGAGCTTTCTTGGCCATTGCTTAAAGTAGAACCTAGAGGTAAGTTATTTTAATACTAAAATAAACTAAGTATGGGCAAGAAAAAGTAGGTGTAAAGTTTATGGTAAACCTGGACAGTAGAGTTGGTCAGCTATTGACTACGATAACTAGATCTTGATGTTTATTAAAAAAAGCCTGTCTCTTCCATGTTCATAATGCACTTGGATTTTTTTCAAGTATTAGTTGGTTTTGCCTATTTATTTATTTGGCCACACTGCACAACTTGTGGAATCTTAGCTCCATGACCAGGGGTTGAACTGAGCCCTTGGCAGTGAACGTGCAGAGTCCTAACCACTGGACTGCCAGGGAATTTTCTGCACTTGGCTTTTAATGTGAACCTCAAAACCTGATAGAGACTTGTTTTGCAAATCTTCAGGAATGTGAATTTACTATTTCTTTAGAAGGAAAAAAGTAAGTCCACGGAAAAAGAATAAAAGTTTTTGAAAAACAAACTTCTCATCCTGATGGTAAGACAGGATTTTCTGTTCTATATTTCTTAATAATACCTCTCTGAGCTTTTCTGCATTGAGTAGCATGTTTGCAAATTGTTTCTGAAAATAATAGTTTTAAGGGAGAGGTAACATTTCTGTTTTGTTTTTTAACAAATACTGTGATATAACATGAAAAAGCTGATGGCTTCAATTTTTATGTTTTAAATAATAGACAATTCATATTTAAAGTGCTTTGGAAAGCATACATTTTGTTGATTTCTGAAGGTTTCCTTTATCAGCAGTTTTAACACTTCTTTTTGAAATTTTGCATGTGATTTTAAATCAAGATCCCACCAGCTGGCTTAGGTTGACTTTTCAAGGGAGCTTCATTCCTAGAAAGGAAGGTCTTTTAAGTGATGAGGTGAAAGACAGAGGGAAGCTTTCATTTCTTTGTGTTACTTATTTGAAAAGGAGAAAGTGCAGACAGCTTTCAATCAATCATCTAACTTCGTGTGTTCTCACTCAGAATGAGTTACAGTATCTGTATCCTTTTGAGAAGACAATGCTGGACTTTGGATTGGCAAGGACAACAGAATTATATATAGCATGTTTATTTCAATTCCTGCTGAGTGTTTCACCTATGAAGACTCTGGCCTGCAGGTTGCATCTGCTACACCAATCACTTACTGTTTGTTCTATAAATTCTTCTTGAAGGGATTTCTTTCTTGTTGAATTTACTTGGATGTCTTCTTTCTTAAAGGCTATCATCAACTCAGATAAAAACACTAAATAATTGAAAAAAATTGAAATTAAAATCAAGAGAGTATTTTTGTAGTTCACTTATTGGGCATCATCTTTTTGTTTTGTTTTGTTTTAATTAATTAATTTTTTTTTTTTTTACTGAAGGATAATTGCTTTAAAGAATTTTGTTGTTTTCTGTCAAACCTCAACATGAATCAGCCATAGGTATACATATATTGCCCACCTTTTGAACCTCCCTTTCATCTCTCTCCCCATCCCACCCCTCTAGGTTGATACCAAGCCCCTGTTTGGGTTTCCTAAGTCATATAGCAAATTCCATATTTTTAAAAGTAGTTATCTATTTTACATATGGTAATGTAAGTTTCTGTGTTACTCTTTCCATACATCTCACCCTCTCCCCCACCCCCAATGTCCATAAGTCTGTTCTCTATGTCTGTTTCTCCACTGCTGCCCTGTAAATAAATTCTTCCATTCCATTTTTCTAGATTCTGTATATGGGCATTAGAATATGATATTTATCTTTCTCTTTCTGACTCACTTCATCCTGTATAATAGGTTCTAGGTTCATCCACTGCATCAGAACTGACTCAAATACATTGCCTTTTATGGCTGAGTAATATTCCATTGTGTATATGTACCACACCTTCTTTATCCATTCATCTGTCAATGGACATCTAGGTTGCTTCCATCTTCTAGCTATCGTAAATAGTGCTGCAATGAATAATGGGATACACGTGTCTTTTTCAATTTTGGTTTCTTCAGGGTATATGCCTAAGAGTGGGATTGCTGGGACATATGGTGGTTTTATTCTTGGTTTTTTAAGGAACCTCCATACCATCTTCCATATTGGCTGTATCAATTTACATTCCCACCAGCAGTGCAAGAGCATCCCCTTTCTCCACACCCTCTCCAGCATTTATTGTGTGTAGACATTTTTAATGTTGGCCATTCTGACCAGTATGAGGTGATATCTCATTGCAGTTTTAATTTGCATTTCTCTAATAATGAGCAATGCTGAGCATTTTTTAATGTGTTTGTTAGCTATCTGTATGTCTTCTTTGAAGAAATGTCTGTTTTGGTCTTTCCCCCACTTTTTGATTGGGTTATTTGTTTTTCTGCTATTGAGTTGTATGAACTGCTTGTGTATTTTTGAAATTAATCCTTTGTCAGTTGTTTCATTTGCTATTATTTTCTCCCATTCTAAGGGTTGTCTTTTCACCTTGCTTATCATTTCCTTTGCTGTGCGAAAGCATTTAAGTTTAATCAGGTCCCATTTGTTTACTTTTGGTTTTTATTTCTGTTACTCTAGGAGGTGGGTCATAGAGGATCTTACTTTGATTTATGTCATCAAGTGTTCTGCCTATGTTTTCCTCTAAGAACTTTATAGTTACTGGTCTTACATTTAGGTCTTTAATCCATTTTGAGTTTATCTTTGTGTATGGTGTTAGGAAGTGTTCTAATTTCACTCTTTTACATGTAGCTGTCCAGTTTTCGCAGCACTATTTATTGAAGAGGCTGTCTTTGCCCCATTGTATATTCTTATCTCCATTGTCAAAAATAAGGTACCCATAGGTGCATGGGTTTATTTCTGGGCTTTCTGTCTTGTTCCACTGGTCTATATTTCTGGTTTTCCACCAGTACCATACTCTCCTGATGACCATAACTTTTTAGTATAATCTGAAGTCAGGAAGGTTGATTCTCTAGCTCCATTCTTCTTTATCAAGACTTCTTTGGCTATTTGGGGTCTTTTGTGTTTCCATATGAATTGTGAAATTTTTTGTTCTAGTTCTGTGAAAAATGGCATTGGTGATTTGATAGAGATCACACTGAATCTGTAGATTGCATTTGGTAGTATAGTCTTTTTCACAGTATTGATTCTTCCTACCCAGGAACATGGAATACCTCTCCAACTGTTTATGTCATCTTTGATTTCTTTCATTAGTGTCTTATAATTTTCTGTGTACAGTTCTTTTGTCTCCTTAGGTAGGTTTATTCCTAGATATTTAATTCTTTTTGCTGCCATGGTGAATGGGATTGATTCCTTAATTTCTCTTTCTGATTTTTCATTGTTTTTTCATTGTTAGTATACAGAAATACAAGTGATTTCTGTGTATTGATTTTGTATCCTGCAACTTTGCTAAATTCACTGATTAGCTCTAGTAATTTTCTGATACTATCTTTAGGGTTTTCTATGTACAGTATCATGTCATCTGCAAACAGTGAGAACTTTACTTCTTCTTTTCCAGTCTGGATTCCTTTTATTTCTTTTTCTTTTCTGATTGCTGTAGCTAGGACTTCCAGAACTATGTTGAATAATAGTGGTGAAAGTAGACACCCTTGCTTGTTCCTGATCTTAGGGGGAATGCTTTCAGATTTTCACCATTGAAAATATTTTTTGCTGTAGACCTATCATATATGGCCTTTACTATGTTGAGGTAGGTTCTTTCTAGGCCCATTTTTTGAACAGTGCTAATCATAAAAAGAGATTTAATCATAAATCATTAGAAAGAGTTTTAATTCAAAAGACTTTTAATTTTGTCAAGGGCTTTTTCTGCATCTATTGAGATTACCATATGATTTTTATCTTTCAATTTGTTAATATGGTGTATCACATTGATTGATTTTCATATATTGAAGAATCCTTGCATTCCTGGAATAAACTCAACTAGATCATGGTGTATGAGTTTTTTGGTGTGTTGCTGAATTCTGCTTGCTAAAATTTTGTTGAGGATTTTTGCATCTATGTTCATCAGTGATATTGGCCTGTAGTTTTCTTTTTTTGTGTTGTCTTTGTCTGGTTTTGGTATCAGGGTGATGGTGGCCTCATAGAATGAATTTGGAAGTGTTCCTTCCTCTGCAACTTTTTGAAGGAGTTTTAGAAAGATAGACATTAGCTCTTCTCTAAATGTTTGGTAGAATTCTGTGAAGCCATCTGGTCCTGGGCTTTTGTTTCTTGGGAGATAATTAATCACAGTTTCAATTTCAGTGCTTTTAACTGGGTTGTTCATAATTTCTATTTCTTCCTGGTTCAATCTTGGAAGATTGAACTTTTCTAAGAATCTGTTCATTTTTTCCAGGTTATCCATTTTATTGCCATATAGTTGTTCATAATAGTTTCTTATAATCCTTTGCATTTCTGCATTGTCTGTTGTAACCTCTCATTTTTCATTTCTAATTTTTTTGATTTGATTCTCTCTTTTATTCTTGATGAGTCTGGCTAAAGGTTTCTCAATTTTATTTATCTTGTAAAAGAAGCAGCTTTTAGTTTTATTAATCTTTACTACTGCTTCTTTCATTTCTTTTTCATTTATTTCTGCTCTGATCTTTATGATTTCTTTCCTTCTACTAATTTGGGGGGTGGGGGGGTGTGGTTGTTCTTTTTCCAGTTGTTTTAGGTGTAAAATTAGGTTGTCTATTTGATGTTTTTCTTGTTTCTTGAGGTAGGATTGTATTGCTATAAACTTCCCTCTTAGAACTGCTTTTGCTGCATTCCATAGGTTTTGAGTTGTCATGTGTTCATTATCATTTGTTTCCAGAATTTTTTTATTTCTTCAGTAACCTGTTGGTTATTTAGAAACGTATTGTTTAATCTCCATGTGCTTGTGTTTCTTACGGTTTTTTTTTTCTTTGTAATTGATATCTAGTCTCATAGCATTGTGGTCTGAAAAGATGCTTGGTACTATTTCAATTTTCTAAATTTACTGAGGTTTGATTTGTGACCAAAGATGTGGTCTATTCTGGAGAATGTTCCATGAGCACTTGAGAAGAAGGTATATTCTTCTGCATTTGGATGGAGTGTCCTGAAGATATCAATGAGATCCATCTCATCTAATCTATCATTTCATACTTGTGTTTCCTTATTAATTTTCTGTTTTGATGATCTGTCTATTGGCATGAGTGGGGTGTTAAAGTCTCCTACTATTATTGAGTTGCTGTCAATTTCTCCTTTTATGTCTGTTAGTGTTTATCTTACATATTGAGGTGCTTCTATGGTGGGTGCATAGATATTTAGAATTGTTATGTCTTCCTCTTGGATTGATCCCTTGATCATTATGCAGTGTCCTTCTTTATCTCTTGTACTATTCTTTATATAAGGTCTATTTTGTCTGATATGAAGATTGCTATTCCAGATTTCTTTTGCTTCTCATTTGCACAGAATATATTTTTCCATCCTTTCACTTTCAGTCTATTTGTGTCTTTAGGTCTGAAGTGGGTTTCTCATAGACAGCATATATATGGGTCTTGTTTTTGTAAACATTCAGCCAGTCTTTGCCTTTTGGTTGAAGCATTTAATCCATTTACATTTAAAGTAATTATTGATATATATGTTCCTGTTGCCATTTTCTTAATTGTTTGGGGTTGATTTTGTAGATCTTTTTTTCTTCTCTTGTATTTCTTGACTATATAAGTCCCTTTAATACTTGTTGTAAAGCTGATTTGGTGGTACTGAATTCTCTTAACTTTTGCTTTTCTGAAAAGCTTTTTATTTCTCCATCAATTTTGAATGAGATCCTGGCCGGGTACAGTAATCTTGGTTGTAGATTTTTCCCTTTCAGTACTTTTAATATATCCTGCCATTCCCTTCTGGCCTGCAGAGTTTCTGCTGAAAGATCAGCTGTTAAACATATGGGGTTTACCTTGTATGTTACTTGTTGCTTTTCCCTTGCTGCTTTTAATATTCTTTCTTTATGTTTAGTCTTTGTTAGTTTGATTAGTTTGTGTCTTGGCATGTTTTTCTTTGGGTTTATCCCGTATGGGACCCTTTGTACCTCTTGGACTTGATTGACTACTTCCTTCTCCATGTTGGGGAAATTTTCAACTATAATCTCTTCAAAATTTTTCTGATGCCCTTTCTTTTTCTCTTCTTCTTCTGGGACCCCTATAATTTGAATGTTTGTGCATTTGATATTGTCCTAGTGCCTCTGAGATTATCCTCAGTTCTTTTCATTCTTTTTACTTTATTCTGCTCTTCAGAAGTTATTTCCCCCCTTTTTATCTTCCAGCTCACTGATTCATTCTTCTGCTTCAGATATTCTGCTATTGATTCCTTCTAGAGTACTTTAAATTTCAGTAATTGTGTTGTTTATTTCTGTAGGTTTATTCTTTAATTCTTCTAGGTCTTTTTAATTGATTATTGCATTTTCTCCAATTTGTTTTCAAGGTTTTTGATCAGCTTTACTATCATTATTCTGATCTTTTCTAGGTGGTTTGCCTATTTCCTCTTCATTTATTTGGACTTCTGTGTTTCTAGTTTGTTTCTTCATTTGTGTAGTATTTCTCTGCCTTTTCTTTTTTTTTTTTTTTAAACTTATTGTGTTTAAGGTCGCTTTTATCCAGGCTTCAAAGTTGAATTCTTTCTTCCCTTTGGTTTCTGCCCTCCTAAGGTTGGTCTAGTGGTTTGTGTAAGCTTTGTATAGGGTGAGATTTGTGCTGAATTTTTGTTTGTTTGTTTTTCTTCTGATGGCCAAGGCTGAATGACGCTATAATCATGTCTGCTGATGACTGGGTTTGTATTTTTGTTTTGTTTGTTGTTTAGATGAGGCATCTTTCACAGGGTGCTACTCTTGGTTGGGTGATGCCAGATCTTGTATTCAAGTGGTTTTCTTTGTGTGAGTTCTCACTAGTTGATACTCCCTAGGATTAATTCTCTGGTAGTCTAGGGTCTTGGAGTCAGAGATCCCACTCCAAAGACTCAGGGCTTGATCTCTGGTCAGGAACGAAGATTCCACAAGTGGTCTGTTATGGCATTAAGTGAGATTAAAACAAATACCCCAAAATGAGAAACCAAAGATGAACCCCAAATGGAAGTCACAAAATCAGGCAAATAATAATTAAAATAATGGAATATACACATAACATATATACCCATAAGCAAAGTCAAAACAGTCCAACAAAAATAAAGTACAGTAGGTCAACCCAGCAAACAAAGGAAATCAAAAGTTATATTTACCAGTTAAGAACAAAACTAACTAAAGCACAAACCATAAAACAAACTAAAGCAAGGTGCCAAGTGGGGAATGAAAACAAAACCAACAAATATGTTGAGAGGAAAGGAAAGAAAGAACAGATATGCAAAGTTAAACAGAGGTAGATGAAGAAGATTTATATACATTAAAGATTAACTGCAAGGGGAAAAGAACAGTAGGAAAAGCAAACAAAGGAATAAATGTAGAAAAATAATAATAGGTTTAAAAAATTAAAATTAAAAAGAGAGAAAAGTAAAAAGGAAAACTCCACAGAACTGCAAAAGCCCATCTTAGAGGCAGAAGTTTATAACAAGAATAAAAATGTGACTAAGAAAAAAAAACAAAAACTCAGAGGGTTATTTAATTAGATTTCATAGTGCCAATAAAACCGACAACTAAAACAAAAGTGTGGGGGGTGGGGAATCCAAAGGAATCTACAGAGCAAGTCGAAACACAAGAATGATAAGTCACTGCTGTCGGAGTCCTTCCCCTCGCTGGGAGTCACAGTCCACCTCACCTCCTTAGGATGCCCTCCAACACTGTGCTGGTTTCTGGGCCTGCTGCGGGGGCAGCTCAGATTCTAATCTTCTTCTACTCCTGTGTGTTCTTGCCTCCAACGTACAAAGCTATCAGAACTAGTGCAGTTTCTTTTGTGGGAGTTTTTAATGACCTTTTATATACTCCATAGACACAGAGTCTGCCTAGTTGATCATGTGGATTTAATCTGCAGTTTGTACAGCTGGTGGGAAGGTTTGGGGTCTTCTTCCTTAGCCACACTGTCCCCGGGTTTCAATTGTGGTTTTATTTACACTTCTGCATGTGGGTGGTCCACTGGGGTTTTCTCCTGAGGCTGCCCTGGAGGACTTGGGTTTGCCCCTCTGAGGGCCAGGTGTGGAGGCGGTGTAGCTGCTTGGGTCACGGGGGTTCTGGCAGCACCATTTACTCAGTGAGTTGGTGGCTAGGGCAGCAGGAAATATAGTGCTATAGAAGGGTATGGAAACCAGTATTGACTGATACTCTCTGATATTCTTGCCTGGAGAACCCCTCCCCCGACAGAGAAGCCTGGCAGGCCACAGTCTATAGGGTTGCAAAGAGTTGGACACAACTGAAGTGACCCTGCATGCATAGATGCAAGACCTTTTTTGCCTATGAAGTTATGGCCCTATCAGAGTGTTTTTTTGAGCCTCTTGTAGCTGGCGATCAGAAGGCCTTTTTGGTCAGTCTTTCTCCATAGCTCCACCCATTCAGGCACTTAGAGGGCTCCCTTGCCTGGGGTCCTTCTCTGTTGTTCCATGCATCAGGCACATAGAGGGGCCTCCTGGCTGGGGTCCTCCTCTGTAGATTGGGGCATCAGGCACTTAAAGGAGCACCCTGGGTCGGGTCCTACTCTGTAGTTCGGGGCATCAGGCATTTGATGGACCAGCCTCTCTATTCTTCAACTTCTGATGCTGACGTGTGGGGAGAGAGAGGATATGATGATAGCTCCACCCTCTATGCATGACTCAACAGTATCACCTTGCTTCTATGACTGCCCGCCTTTCCTCTACAGGCATTTCCCACCACAATCTCCTCCCTCACATCCCCTCGGTCTTCTCTCTGCAGTCAACAGCAGCCCTGGCCTTGGGATTGCTCCACAATCCCTAAACTCCAGCTCCCAGCTGCTGCACCTTCCAGGGGACCTGCAGCCCTGTCCGAGCTATGTATGGCTGCAGCAAGGACTGTTGGATTCTCATTCCATTTAGGCTGCCACAGATCAGCTATTTCACTCTCAGCCTTAAATGTTTCTCCTCTCACTCAGAAAACTGCCCCAATGTAGGGATTGGACCCCTGCTTCCGTTTCCCCACCCACCAAGGGGGAGTCCAATCCTACTAACGCTCCTGCTTTCCCCCCTAATTCCTTCATCCTACCAAGTTTTGTGTGGTTCTATGTATTCTTTTCCACTGGTCAGATACTCCTGTCCATTCCCAGCTGGTGTTCTGCATGCACTTCTGTGTCTGAAGGTGTATTCCTGATGTACCCGTGGAGAGAGATGTACTCCACATCCACCTACTCTTCTGCCATCTTGTTCTTTTCCATCATCTTGAGTGGACTCATCATGGACCAGGCATCATTACCCTGTGACTACTTTAATCAGTAAGAACTGTCCTTATCTTAATGAACATGCATAAATTGTGTGGCCATATATACTCTAGCTACTATTCTATTAATTTTTTCATCAACTTTGTACTCAGCAAATTAAACAACCAATTTAGTACTCAACAAGTTCTTTTGGAATAGACTTTTCCACTAGAATTCCTCGCAGATGACTTTTAAACACTCTGATGATAATAATCACTAAAAAAGAACAAAACTTTCATCTTTATCAACGTCAATAAATTTTCTTAATGTCAGTAAAAATACAAAATAAGATGTATCTTAGCTCTCTTTTCCTTAATTTGACCAGTGTTTATCTCTCAAAGTAGGAAAAAAGTGAGTTTAGAATGAATATCTTTTAAATGTATTTAAACATCATTTAAATGGGTCAGGAAGATCCCCTGGAGAAGGAAATGGCAACCCACTCCAGTATCCTTGCCTGGAGAATCCCATGGATGGAGGAGCCTGGTAGGCTACAGTCCACGGGGTCACAAAGAGTCGGACACAACTGAGCGACTTCACTTCACAAACGTCACTTAAAATGTATTTGAAAATCAAAGCCAACACTTTACTTTCCTAAAATTGTATGGTTATATCAGAAATATTCCTCATTTATCTGACACTTTCTTGCTGAGAAAGAGTCTTGGAGCTATCTTAACATTTCTTCACAAAGTCAAGTAATTTATTTGTAATTATTATGGACAAATACAGATTAACAGACTTTTAAACACTTTATTGCTAATTCAGGTTCACTCATAGCTATTCATGACAGTGCTGGTCTGCCTGTCTTTTCACTCTCCTTAGTTATGCTGCCTTATGTCAGTGATCACTTCGGTGACTGTGCAGGTCTCTAGCAGACTTTTCAGCTTCTATTCTTTAAAGAATCAGAAAACTAGATAATCAATTGTACATTGAGTGAAGAGTGATTGTGGAAGAAAAAAAATAATAAACCCAAGATTCCCAGATTTTACGCAGCAAAGGAAAGAGCATGATTTAAGAGTGGAAGAGAAAGAATAATCTTTAGTACAGACACTGATGAGATATAAGGTCGTTTTTTCATAGTATGTTTGTTTTTATTCTAAAAGTAGTAGATTCTCATTTTATAACATTTATATAATACACATTTTCATAGTCAGAAAAATTTTTTTAAATATTTTATTGCCAGATTGAGTTAATGTTTTGGACTATCTGCTTCTAGTATAGCATAAACAAATGCATATCATATTACTTTTAATAAACATGAACATAAAATAGTAAGGTTCTTTTCCTTTTACAGCTTTAAGGATGTATAATTAACATCTGGTAAACTGCAAATATTTAAAGTGTATATTTTGATGAGTTTTTATACATAATACAACTGCAAAAGCATGAATACAGTTAAAATATGACACACCCTTATCACCAAAGTCTTACTCATATTTGGTCCTCTTGGGTCCCACCTCACGTTACGCCCCACTTTCATCTTTAAATTATTGATAAGCTTGCTATGACTATAAATTAGTTTGCATTTCTTACAATTTTCATATAAGTCCCACTTGTACAATATGAATCCTTTGCTGCATGGCCTTAAAATTTTTGGCATTTTAATAGGTATCTAATGGTATTTCATAATAGCTACTGTTTCCTTAAAAACTAATGATGTTGAATATCTTTTCATGTTCATTTGCTGTCCGTTTACCTCCTTTGGAAGTGTTTGTTCAAATGTTGTGTACATTTTTATTACATTGTCAGTTTTCTTATTACTGCATCTGGGGAGTTTACAATTGATATATATTTTGAAGACTCATTCATTACCAGATGTATAACTTAAAAATACCTCTGCCATATTATGGGTTGTTTTTTATTATTGAACCATGTCTTTTGAAGAGCAGGAATTCTTAACTTTTTTTAATATGGATATCTACATGCTGACACTTTATGAAAATACTTTAAGAATATAAGAAGTCAAACCTTGAAATGAACTGAAGAAGGTTTCAGTGTTGGAATGTTTCATCTTTGCCAGAAGAATGGCTTCTTTCTTGGAAGCTTCTTTTTCTTGGATGGGCATCTAAATTATATTAAGAGACAAAGTAGTCTATAAAAATAATTGTTTTCATGAATAGGCGTTCTGCTCACTGTCATCAAAAATTTTCCAGGATTTCACTGACTTTTAATGACATTTCTGAAACTGATCTCTCAATGGCAGGAAATGACCTTTCTAGAATTAAGAGTCTCCTGTATCTAGTCAACGGTTTGCCAGTGACAATCAGAAACAAGAAAATAAGTACTTCTGGTAAAATTCTGCTGCGTTATAAGCTCAGTTGAATTGGTGTATCATGTCAATTATTTACTCATCTCAAGGAAAATTATTTTATTTTTTGTCATTTAAAAATACATTTATTTAAGCAAACAGAAAGGTAGCATGTTGGCATGAATGTGTGTGTATTTTTTTTTCTTTCATCTATTTTTATTAGTTGGAGGCTAACTACTCTACAATCTTGTAGTGGTTTTTGCCATACATTCTTAATTTTGATGGAGTCTAATTCTTCAATTTTTTGTCTGTACTGTGCTTTTAGTGTGGTACCTAAGTAACTTTTGCCTAGCCTCAAATCAAAAGACTTTTCCTCTATATTTTCTGTTAAAAAATTTTTAATTCTAGGTCTCTCACTTAGATCTATGGCAGATTTTCAGTTAATCTGTATGTGCTGTGAGATATAGATTGAAGTTCATTAATTTTTTTGCATACAAGGATCCAATTATTCCAGCACCATTTCTTGAAAAAACTACACTTTATCCATTGAACTGCATCTGTACTTTTGTTGAAATTAACTGACCTTATCTGTGAGACTGTTTCTAAACTCTTCATTCTCTTTCATTGACCTATGAATCTATCCAGACACCAACACCACAATGCCTTTATTACTGTGCCTTTGTATTAAAGTCCAGAAGTTGAATAGTGTAAATCTTCCAAATTTGTTTTTCATTTTTAGTATTATTTGATGCTCTTGGTCTTTGTGGGGTTTTTTTGTTTGTTTGTTTGTTTGCTTTTTAATCACCTTGTCAATCTCAAATTAGGATTTCCATTGAGAGGGCCTTTAATCTATATATACATAAGAGGAAAACTGACATCTAACAATAGTTATCTAATGTTTTGTTATCTAAGCTCTGTATCTCCATTTATTTAAATCATATAATGTAACTCAGCAATATTTTGCCATTATTCAAAATACAGATCTTGTACATCTTTTGTCAAGTTTATTGCTAAATATTTAATATTTTCTTTATTAGTGTAAGTAGCAATATATTTCTAATTTTAGTTTCTGTTTGTTACAACTACACCAAAATTATAACTGATTTTTTAAAATTGATCATGTGTTCTGCAAAATTTGCTAAATTCACTTACTAGTTCTATTAGCTATTTCATATATACTGTAACATTTGCTACACAACCATGAATGAAGAATTTTCATTTCTTTTTTTTCTTGATATCTTTTCATTCCTTTTCTTTTTTTAAATCAACTAATTTATTTTAATTGGAGGCTAATTACTTTACAATATTGTGGTGGTTTTTGCCATTCAGTTCAGTTCAGTATTTGCCATAAATCAGCCATGGGTGTACATGTGTCCACCCACCCTGAACCCCCTCTTCCCACCTCCCTCCCCATCCCATCCCTCAGGGTCATCCCAGTGCACCAGCCCTGAGCACCCTGTCTCATGCATCAGACCTGGACTGGCGATTTGTTTCACATATGATAATATACATGTTTCAATGGTGTTCTCTCAAATCATCCCTCACTCGCCTTCTCCCACAGAGTCCAAAAGTATGCTCTTTACATCTGTGTCGTTTTTGCTGTCTCGCATATAGGGTCATCATTACCATCTTTCTAAATTCCATATATATGTGTTAGTATATTGTATTGGTGTTTTTCTTTCTGACTTATTTCACTCTGTGTAATAGGCACCAGTTTCATCCACCTCATTAGAACTGATTCAAATGTATTCTTTTTAATGGCTGAGTAATAGTCCATTGTGTATATGTTCCACAGCGTTCTTATCCATTTGTCGGCCAATGGACATCTAGGTTGCTTCCGTGTCCTGACTATTGTAAACAATGCTGTGATGAACATTGGGGTGCACGTGTCTCTTTCAGTTCTGGTTTCCTCGTTGTGTATGCCCAGCAGTGGGATTTCTGTGTCATATGGCAGTTCTACTTCCAGCTTTTTAAGGAATCTCCACACTGTTCTCCATAGTGGCTGTACTAGTTTGCAACAGTGTAAGAGGGTTCCCTTTTCTCCACACCCTCTCCAGCATTTATTGTTTGTAGACTTTTGGATAGCAGCCTTTCTGACTGGCATGAGATGCTACCTCATTGTGGTTTTGATTTGCATTTCTCTGGTAATAAGTGATGTTGAGCATCTTTTCATGTGTTTGTTAGCCATCTGTATGTCTTCTTTGGAGAAATGTCTGTTTTGTTCTTTGGCCCATTTTTTGATTGGGTCGTTTATTTTTCTGGAATTGAGCTGCAGGAGCTTCTTGTATATTTTTGAGATTAATTCTTTGTCAGTTGCTTCATTTGCTATTATTTTCTCCCATTCTGAAGGCTGTCTTTTCACCTTGCTTATAGTTTCCTTCATTGTGCAAAAGTTTTTAAGCTTAATTAGGTCCTATTTGTTTATTTTTGCTTTTATTTCCATTACTCTGGGAGGTGGGTCATAGAGGATCCTGCTGTGATTTATATCAGAGAGTGTTTTGCCTACATTTTCCTCTGGGAGTTTTATAGTTTTTGGTCTTACATTTAGATCTTTAATGCATTTTGAGTTTATTATTGTGTATGGTGTTTAAAAGTGTTCTAGTTTCATTCTTTTACAAGTGGTTGACCAGTTTTCCCAGCACCACTTGTTAAAGAGATTGTCTTTTCTCCATTGTATATTCTTGCCTCCTTTGTCAAAGATAAGGTGTCCGTAGGTGCGTGGATTTATCTCTGGGCTTTCTATTTTGTTCCATTGATCTATATTTCTGTCTTTGTGCCAGTACCATACTGTCTTGATGACTGTAGCTTTGTAGTAGAGTCTGAAGTCAGGCAGGTTGATTCCTCCAGTTCCATTCTTTTTTTCTCAAGATATATGTATCTTTTTCTATAAATAGGTCTTTTGTTTCTTTAGGTAGATTTGTTCCTAAGTATTTCATTCATTTCATTGCAATGGTGAATGGAATTGCTTCCTTAATTTCTCTTTCTGTTTTCTCATTGTTAGTGCATAGGAATGCAAGGGATTTCTCTGTGTTAATTTTGTATCTTGCAACTTTACTATATTCATCAATTAGCTCTAGTCATTTTCTGGTGGAGTCTTTAGGGCTTTCTATGTAGAGGATCTTGTCATCCGCAAACAGTGAGAGTTTTACTTCTTCTTTTCCAATCTAGATTCCTTTTATTTCTTTTTCTTCTCTGATGCTGTGGCTAAAATCCCCAAAACTATGTTTAATGGTAGTGGTGAGAGTGGGTACCCATGTCTTGTTCCTGACTTTAGGGGAAATGCTGTCAATTTTTCACCATTGAGGATAATGTTTGCTGTGGGTTTATCATACATGGCTTTTATTATGTTGAGGTATGCTCCTTCTGTGCCTGCTTTCTGGAGGGTTTTTATCATAAAATGGATATTGAATTTTGTCACAGGCTTTCTCTGCATCTATTGAGATAATCATATGGTTTTTATCTTCCAATATGTTAATGTGGTGTATTGCATTGATTGATTTGTGGATATTAAAGATTCCTTGCATCCCTGGAATAAAGCCCACTTGGTCATGATGTATGATCTTTTTAATATGTTGTTGGATTCTGTTTGCTAGAATTTTGTTAAGGATTTTTGCATCTATGTTCATCAGTGATATGGGCCTATACTTTCCTCTTTTTTTGTAGCATCTTTGTCTGGTTTTGGTATTGGGGTGATGGTGGCCTCATAGAATGAGTTTGGACGTTTACCTTCCTCTGCAATTTTCTGGAAAAGTTTTAGTAGGATAAGTGTTAGCTCTTCTCTAAATTTTTGGTAGAATTCAGCTGTGAAGCTGTCTGGTCCTGGGCTTTTGTTCTCTGGAAGATTTCTGATTACAGTTTTGATTTCTGTGCTTGTGATGGGTCTGTTAAGATTTTCTATTTATTCCTGGTTCAATTTTGGAAAGTTATACTTTTCTAAGAAATTGTCCATTTCTTCCAAATTGTCCATTTTATTGGCATATAGTTGCTGATAGTAGTCTCTTATGATCCTTTGTATTTATGTGTTTTCTGTTGTGATTTCTCCATTTCCATTTCTAATTTTGTTTATTTGATTCTTCTCCCTTTTTCTTTTGATGAGTCTGGCTAATGGTTTATCTATTTTATTTATCTTCTCAAAGAACCAGCTTTTAGCTTTGCTGATTTTTGCTATGGTCTCCTTTGTTTCTTTTTCATTTATTTCTGCCCTAATTTTTATGATTTCTTTCCTTCTGCTAACCCTGGGGTTCTTCATTTCTTCCTTTTCGAGTTGCTTTAGGTGTAGAGTTGGGTTATTTATTTGATTTTTCTCTTGCTCCTTGAGGTAAACTTGTATTGCTGTGAACCTTCTCCTTAGCACTGCTTTTACTGAGACCCATAGGTTTGGGGTTGTTGTGTTTTCATTTTCATTCATTTATATGCATATTTTGATTTCTTTTTTGATTTCTTCTGTGATTTGTTGGTTATTCAGAAGTGTGTTTAGCCTCCATATGTTTGTATTTTTAATAGTTTTTTTTTTTCCTGTAGTTGACATTAAGAGACACCCTGGTGGCTCAGACGGTAAAGCGTCAGCCTACAATGCCAGAGACCCGGGTTCATTCTCTGGGTTGGGAAGATCTCCTGGAGAAGGAAATTGCAACCCACTCCAGTATTCTTGCCTGGAAAATCCCATGAATGAAGGAACCTGGTAGGCTATAGTCCATGGGGTCGCAAAGAGTCGGACACGACTGAGCGACTTCACTTTCACTTTGACATCTAATCTTACCTCATTGTGATCAGAAAAGATGCTTGGAATGATTTCAATTTTTTAAAATTTACCAAGGCTAGATTTACGGCCCAGGGTGTGATCTATCCTGGAGAAGGTTCCGTGTGCACTTGAGAAAAAGGTGAAATTCATTGTTTTGAGGTGAAATGTCCTATAGATATCAATTAGGTCTAACTGGTCTGTTGTACCATTTAAAGTTTGTGTTTCCTTGCTAACTTTTTGTTTAGTTTATCTATCTATAGGTGTGAGTGGAGTATTAAAGCCTCCCACTATTATAGTGTTACTGTTAATTTCCCCTTTCATACTTGTTAGCATTTGCCTTACATATTGCAGTGCTCCTGTGTGGGTGCATATATATTTATAATTGTTATATCTTCTTCTTGGATTGATCCTTTGATCATTATGTAGTATCCTTCTTTGTCCCTTTTCACAGCCTTTATTTTAAAGTCTATTTTATCTGATATGAGTATTGCTACTCCTGATTTCTTCTGGTCTCCATTTGTGTGAAATATATTTTTCCAGCCCTTCACTTTCAGTCTGTATGTGTCCCTTGTTTTGAGGTGGATCTCTTGTAGACAGCATATATAGGGGTCTTGTTTTTGTATCCATTCAGCCAGTCTTTGTCTTTTGGTTGGGGCATTCAACCCGTTTACATTTAAGGTGATTATTGATAAATATGATCCCGTTGCCTTTTACTTTGTTGTTTTGGGTTCGAGTTTATGCACCTTTTCTGTTTTCTGTCTAGATTAGATCCTTTAGCATTTGTTGAAGAGCTGGTTTGGTGGTGCTGAATTCTCTCAGCTTTTGCTTGTCTGTGAAGCTTTTGATTTCTCCTTCATATTTGAATGAGATCCTTGCTGGGTTCAGTAATCTGGGTTGTAGGTTTTTCTCTTTCATCACTTTAAGTATGTCCTGCCATTCCCTTCTGGCCTGAAGAGTTTCTATTGAAAGATCAGCTGTTATCCTTATGGGAATCCCCTTGTGTGTTATTTGTTGTTTCTCCCTTGCTGCTTTTAATATCTGTTCTTTGTGTTTGATCTTTGTTAATTTGACTAATATGTGTCTTGGGGTGTTTCACCTTGGGTTTATCCTGTTTGGGACTCTCTGGGTTTCTTGGACTTGGGTGGCTATTTCCTTCCCCATTTTAGGGAAGTTTTCAACTATTATCTCCTCAAGTATTTTCTCATGGCCTTTCTTTTTGTCTTCTTCTTCTGGGACTCCTATGATTCGAATGTTGGGGCATTTAACATTGTCCCAGAGGTCTCTGAGGTTGTCCTCATTTCTTTTAATTCTTTTTTCTTTTTTCCTCTCTGCTTCATTTATTTCTGCCATTCTATCTTCTACCTCACTTATCCTATCTAATGCCTCCGTTATTCTACTGTTGGTTCCCTCGAGAGTGTTTTTGATCTCATTTATTGCATTATTCATTATTGATTGACTCTTTTTTATTTCTTCTAGGTCCTTGTTAAACATTTCTTGCATCTTCTCAATCCTTGTCTCCAGGCTGTTTATCTGTAACTCCATTTTGTTTTCAAGATTTTGGATCATTTTTACTATCATTATTCTGAATTCTTTTTCAGGTAGACTCACTATATCCTCCTCTTTGGTTTGGTTTGGTGGGCATTTATCATGTTCCTTTAACTGCTGAGTATTTCTCTGCCTTTTCATCTTGTTTAGATTGCTGTTTGGGGTGGCCTTTCTGTATTCTGGCAGTTTGTGGTTCCTCTTTATTGTGGAGGTTCCTCCTTGTGGGTGGGGTTGGATGAGTGGCTTGTCAAGGTTTCCTGGTTAGGAAAGCTTGTGTTGGTGTTCTGGTGGGTGGAGCTGGATTTCTTCTCTCGGGAGTGCAGTGAAGTGTCCAGTAGTGAGTTTTGAGATGTCTATGGGTTTGGTGTGACTTTGGGCAGCCTGTATATTGACGCTCAGGGCTATGTTCCTGTGTTGCTGGAGAATCTGCGTGGTATGTCCTTCTCTGGAGCTTGTTGGCTCTTGGGTGGTGCTTGGTTTCAGTGTAGATATGGAAGCTTTTGGATGAGCTCCTATTGATTAATGTTCCCTGGAGTCAGGAGTTCTCTGGTGTTCTCAGGTTTTGGACTTAAGCCTCCTGCCTCTGGCTTTTAGTCTTATTCTTACAGTAGCCTCAAGACTTCTCCATCTATACAGCACTGATGATAAAACATCTAGGTTAATGATGAGAAGTTTCTCCACAGTGAGGGACACCCAGAGAGGTTCAGAGTTACATGGAGAAGAGAAGAGGGAGGAGGGAGATAGAGGTGACCAGGAGGAGAAGAGGGGGAATCAAAGGGGGAGAGAACAATCTAGTTAGTAATCAATTCCCCATGTGCTCTCCACAGTCTGGAACACTCAGAGAGGTTCACAGAGTTACATAGAGAAGAGAAGAGGAAGGAAGGAGATAGAGGTGACCAGGAGGTGAAGAGGGGGAGTCAAAAGGAGATAGATCTAGCCAGTAATCAGTTCTTTAAGTGTTCTCCACAGCCTGGAACACACAGAGAGATTCACAGAGTTGGGTAGAGAAGAGAATGGGGAGGGAGGAGATAGAGGTGACCTGGGGGAGAAAAAGGAGAGTCAAAAGGGGAGAGAGCAATCAAGCCAGTAATCACACTCCTAAGTAAAAATGGGCACTGAAGATTGGATTCTTAAAGGTACAAAATTAATAACAAATACCAAAAAGCAAAGATTAAAAATCTAGAGTAGAAGTTAGACTCTCAAAAATACAATATTAAAAAAAGCAAAACATAATCACAAAAATTATAAAAATTATATGTATGAAATTTGCTTTAAAAATAGGTTTTTTTGCAAGGTAATAAGTTATAAAAATGAAAATTGAAGGAGTAATATAGAACTTAAAAGTAAAAAGAAATTAAAAAAATGAAAAATGCTAATAGTAAAATATATCTAGGAATTTCTCTGGAGCTGTTGAGGGCAGTGTGGGGTCAGTTCAGTTTCAGATAGTTCCTTGTTCCGGCTTATACTTCTTCTCAAGGTCTATAGGTCCCTTCCAGTGTAGCCAATGCTAACTATAGGGTTTTAATCTGTTGCACCTGTCACTTCCAAAGTGGTTCCCTCTTCTTTGTTTATTTTGGCTTCCTCTGTTTGCAAGTTTGTTTACTGTCTAATTTCTCCCTGACACAAGGGAGTGAAGGTGGTCACTTATTTAGGCTCACTTGTTCAGTTGTGCTGTGGGGAGGGAGGAGCACTGCAAACAAATATCACTGGCGTGTGTGGGGAGTGCTCGCAGTGTCTGGGCCACCCTGGGTTTTCCCCCGCTCATGGTGTGTGTGCATTCCCAGTCTGCACTGCTCAGGCTCCAGGTTGCTCTGCAGGCAAACTGTCTAAAGCAGGCCCTGGGTTGCTTGCACTTCCCAGGTCTAAGCCACTCAGGTTCAGGTTCTCGGGTACTCCACAAAGGCACAGACTTGGTTGGGCCTGAGTTTTGTGCCCTTCCCAGGTCCGGGCAGCTCAGGCGACCAGGTGCTTGGCAAGGGCACTCCCCCCAGGTGGGCAGTGCATCTTATCACCTCCCCAGTCCCAGCTGCTTAGTTTCCTGGGTGCACAGTGGGAACACCATCTCAGGTGTGCCGTGTGTCTCCTCTGGGGAGCTGATCTCTGGCTGCAACCCTCCTGGTGGATGTCAACTGTCCAGGAGCCCAGGAAGACTTGGTTAGCAACTGGGAGCCTGCTCACAGTTTGGTAGAGGATGCTGGCTCTGGCTCCGAGATTGCCCCTCGCCTTCTGGCTCTGGCTGCTCCCCGCCTGCCTCTCTGCCTCTGGTTGGGGATGGGCAGTCTGCAACTGGCTAGCTCTCCTCTGGTATTCGCTCAGTCCTTTGTTCTGTGAGTGGCCTGGCAGTGCCTTAGGTTAGAGCTTTTTGCAGGAAAGCTCTCTCTCTCTCTTTTTTTCTCTCTCTGGCTATCCCACAGTTTGGGTTGCTATCTCACATTAGCTCCCTCAGATTGTCCTCAGGGCATTCAGGCCCAGTCCTTACCCTAAGCAATGCAGCCTGCGCCTCTCTGTTCAGCCCCTAATTGCTGGTGGCGGACATGAGCATCATGGCTACTTCTCTGCTGGGAGTTGCGGTTAGGTGTATAATCTGTGGATTTTATTTATTTACTTTTTCCTCCCAGTTATGTTGCCCTCTGAGATTCTAAAACTCCCCACAGACGACCGGTGAGAGGGTTATCTGGTGTTTGGAAACTTCTCCTCTTTCATGACTCCCTCCCCGAGACAGGTCTCCATCCCTAACTCTTTTGTCTCACTTTTTATCTTTTATATTTTGTCCTACCTCCTTTCAAAGACAATGGGCTGCCTTTCTAGGTACCTGGTGTCCTCCACCAGCATTCAGAAGTTGTTTTGTGGAATTTGCTCAGCTTTCAAATGATCTTTCAATGAATTTGTGGGGGAGAAAGTATCTCCCCGTCATCTTCCTCTGCCATCTTCTTTCTTTTTCATTCCTCTCAACTGCTGAAAAAAATCCAGAAGAGTTTAAAATAGAAGTAATAAGAACAGACAGATTTTTTTGATGTTCAGGGAAAAGCATTCAGTGTTGAGACATAAGGTTAACTATAGGTTTTCCATTGGTTTCCTTATCAAGTTGAGGAAGTTCTCTACTCCTGGTCTGCTGAGAGTTTTAATCAGCAGTGGATTTTGGATTTCTCAAATGCTTTTTTGGCAACTGTGGAGAAAATCATATGATTTTTTTTTATTAGATAGTCTTTGATATGATGAATTACATTGATTTTCAAATTAACCAGCATTCCTAGGATGAACTCTAAATATTAATGAATCATGATCATTATATAGTGTTCCATTTGAATTGCTAATTTAAAAAAAATTGCTTCTATGCTTCTGAGAAATATTCTTCTATAGTTATCTTTCCTTGTAATGTGTTTTGCTGGTTTTTTGGTCTTGGGTAATGATAATCTCATAGAACAAACTAGAAAGAATCCCTTCTTTTTATATTGTCTACAAGAGTTAATGTACAAAATACTCATCAGCATCTCATAGAATATGTCAGTAGAACCATCCAAGCCTGAAGTTTTCTTAAGAGTACAGAGTAAAATTTTTAGCTACAAATTCATTTTTAAATAGGTGCAGTGAGTTTTACATTATCTATTTCTCCTTGAGTTATCTTTCATAGTTGGTTGTGTACTTCAAGAAATTTTATTTTTGCTCTATATATCAAACTTAATGGCATAAATGTGTTCATAATATTCTCATATTACTATTTTAATATCTGCAGGGGGTTTACTTATGTCACCTCACTCATTCCAGATATTGGTAATTTACATTTCTTTTTTCTTCATAAGTTTGGCCAGATTTTTTTCAATTTTAATGACCTTCACAAAAGAAATGGGTTAGGCTGTAGTGATTTCAATATTGATTTTTTTCTGTATTTTATTTAAATGATTTTTGCTTTTATAATTTCCTTTTCCTTCTTTCATTGTATTCAACTAGATCTTTTTCTAGTTCTTGAAGTGTATGTTGAAGTCATTGATATGAAACTTCTTTTGTTCTACTATATCAATATTAATTGATATAATCTTTCTTCTAAGCACTTCCTAAACTGTATCTGACAAATTCTGATATGCTGTGTCTTTTGTCTTCATTCCATTTAAAATACTAATTTCCCTTTCCACTTCTTTTATGACACACAGATTTTAAAAGCTGCTGCTGTTTTCAAATTTTAGGGTCATCTCCAAGTATTTACTGGTTTTGACTTCTAAACTAGTTCCATTGTTATCTGACAATATACTTTCATGATTTTAATTATTTCAAAAATACTGAGATTGTTTTATTGCTTATATCATGGCCTACAGTGGTGAATGATTTTTGTATACTTGAATAGAATATACTATTCTGCCATTGTTGGGAGAAGTGTTCTAAAACTGTCAGTTAAGTCAATTTAGTTGGTAGTGTTTTTCTGGTCTTCTAAACCTTTACTGATTGTGTCTATTTATTCTATAAACTATTGTGAAAGGGCTATTGAAAGATGCATTATGTTGTGAAAAGGTGTTGAAAATTTAAACTGAAATTGTGGATTTGTCTTATTATTTCTCTTTACAGTTCTATTGGTTTCTGTTTTATGTATTTTGAAGTTGTGTTTTTATTTAAATAATTATTTTAGATTGTCAGATAACTTAATGAAATACTGTTTCTTTATCACCAGCAATATTCTTTGATCAGAAATCTGTCTTGTCTGATACAGTAAATCCCTTATATGAATGAGTTTTATTCCAAGAACATGTTCTTCATAAGTCCAGCTAGTTTCCAAGTTCAACAAAGTTAGCCTAGGTATCCAACTAACATACTTGGCTATCGATAGCACTGTACTATAATAGGCCTGTGCGGTAGTTTGAGCATTCCTTGGCATTGCGTTTCTTTGGGGTTGGAATGAAAACTGACCTTTTCCAGTCCTGTGGTCACTGCTGAGTTTTCCAAAGTTGCTGGCATATGGAGTGCAGCCCTTTCACAGCATCATCTCTTAAGATTTGAAATAGCTCAATTGGAATTCCATCACCTCTACTAGCTTTGTTCATGTGATGCTTCCTAAGGCCCACTTGACTTCACATTCCAGGATATCTGGCTATAGGTGAGTGATCACACCATTGTAATTATCTGGGTCGTGAAGATCTTTTTTGTACAGTTCTTCTGTATTCTTGCCACCTCTTCTTAATATCTTCTGCTTCTGTTAGGTCCCTACCATTTCTGTCCTTTATTGAGCCCATCTTTGCATGAAATATTCCCTTGGTATCTCTAATTTTCTTGAAGAGATCTCTAGTCTTTCCCATTCAATAGTTTTCCTCTATTGCTTTGCATTGATCACTGAGGAAACCTTTCTTATCTCTCCTTGTTATTCTTTGGAACTCTGCATTCAAATGGGTATATCTTCCCTTTTCTACTTTGCTTTTCACTTCTCTTCATTTCACAGCTATTTCTTAAGGCCTCCTCAGACAGTCATTTTGCTTTTCTGCATTTCTTTCTCTTGGGGATGGTCTTGATTCTTGTATCCTGTACAATGTCACGAACCTCCCTCCATAGTTCATCAGGCACTCTGTCAATCAGACCTAGTCCCTTAAATCTATATCTCACTTCCACTGTATAATCATAAAGGATTTGATTTAGGTCATACCTGAATGGCTTAGTGGTTTTCCCCACTTTCTTCAATTTAAGTCTGAATTTGGCAATAAGGAGTTCATGGTCTGAGCCACAGTCTGCTCCCTGTCTTGGTTTTGCTGACTGTATAGAGCTTCTCCATCTTTGGTTGCAAAGAATATAATCAATCTGATTTCAATGTTGGCCATCTGGTGATATCCATGTGTAGAGTCTTCTCTTGTGTTGTTGGAATAGGGTGTTTGCTATGACCAGTGCATTCTCTTGGCAAAACTCCATTAGCTTTTGCCCTGCTTCATTCTGTACTCCAAGAACAAATTTGCCTGTTACTCCAGGTGTTTCGTGACTTCATACTTTTTGCATTCCAGTCCCCTATAATGGACATCTTTTTGGGGTGTTAATTTTAGAATCTTATAGGTCTTCATAGAGCTGTTCAACTTCAGCTTCTTCAGCATTACTGGTTGGGACACAGACTTGGATTACCATGATATTGAATGGTTTGCCTTGGAAATGAACAGAGATCAGTCTGTCGTTTTAGAAATTATATCCTAGTACTGCATTTTGGACTCTTTTGTTGACTATGATGGCTACTCCATTTCTTCTAAGTGATTCTTGCCTGCAATAGTAGATATAATGGTCATCTAAGTTAAATTCACCCATTCCAGTTCATTTCAGTTCACTGATTCCTAAAATGTTGATGTTCACTCTTGCCATCTCCTGTTTGACCACTTCCAATTTGCCTTGATTCATGGACTTAACATTCCAGGTTCCTATGCAATATTGCTCTTTATAGCACTGGACCTTGCTTCTATCACCTGTGACATCCACACCTGGGTGTTGTTTTTGCTTTGGCTCCATCTCTTCATTCTTTCTGGAGTTATTTCTAGACTGATCTCCAGTAGCATATTGGGCACCTACCGACCTGGGGAGTTAATCTGTCAGTGTCCTATCTTTTTGCCTTTTCATACTGTTCATGGGGTTCTCAAGGCAAGAAAACTGAAGTAGTTTGCCATTCCCTTTCCAATGAACCACATTTTGTCAGAACTCTTCACCTTGACCTGTCCATCTTGGGTGGCCCTACATGGCATGGTTTAGTTTCATTGAGTTAAACAAGGCTGTGGTCCATGTGATTAGGTTGGGGTTAGTTTTCTGTGATTGTGGTTTCAGTCTGTCTGCCCTCTGATGTCCTCTCTCAGAGCCTACTGTCTTACTGGTAGGCTCAAACTACCACACAATTGCACTCATCTCACACGCTAGTAAAGTAACGCTCAAAATTCTCCAAGCCAGACTTCAGCAATATGTGAACTGTGAACTTCCAGATGTTCAAGCTGGTTTCAGAAAAGGCAGAGGAACCAGAGATCAATTGCCAACATCCATTGGATCATCCAAAAAAAAACGAGAGAGTTACAGAAAAACATCTATTTCTGCTTTATTGACTATGCCAAATCCTTTGACTGTGTGGATCACCACAAACTGTGGGAAAAGATGGGAATACCAGATCATTTGACCTGCCTCTTGAGAAACCTGTATGCAGGTCAGGAAGCAACAGTTAGAACTAGACATGGAACAACAGATTGGTTCCAAATAGGAAAAGGAGTAAGTCAAGGCTGTATATTGTCACCCTGCTTATTTAACTTATATGCAGAGTACATCATGTGAAATGCCGGGCTGGATGAAGCACAAGTTGGAATCAAGATTGCTGGGAGAAATATCAATAACCTCGCATACTCAGATGATACCACCCTTATGGCAGAAAGTGAAGAAGAACTAAAGAGCCTCTTGATGAAAGTGAAAGAGGAGAGTGAAAAAGTTGGCTCAAAGCTCAACATTCAGAAAACTATGATCATGGCATCCAGTCCCATCAGTTCATGGCAAATAGATGGGAAAACAATGGAAACAAAGAGAGACTTTATTTTGGGGGGCTCCAAAATCACTGCAGATGGTGACTGCAGCCATGATTAAAAGATGCTTACTCCTTGGAAGGAATGTTATTACCAACACGACAGCATATTAAAAAGCAGAGACACTACTTTGCCAACAAAGGTCCATCTAGTCAAAGCTATGGTTTTTCCAGTAGTTGTGTATGGATGTGAGAGTTGGACCATAGAGAAAGCTGAGCACCAAAGAATGGATGCTTTTGAACTGTGGTGTTGGAGAAGACTCTTGAGAGTCCCTCTGGCTGCAAGGAGATCCAACCAGTCCATCCTAAAGGAGATCATTCCTGGGTGTTCATTGGAAGGACTGATGCTAAAGGTGAAACTCCAATACTTTGGCCACCTGATGCAAAGAACTGACTCATTGGAAAAGACCCTTATGCTGGGAAAGATTGAAGGTGAGAGGAGAAGGGGATGACAGAAGATGAGGTGGTTGAATGGCATCACCGACTCAATGGACATGAGTTTGAGTGAATGCAGGGAGTTGGTGATGGACAGGGATGCCTAGCGTGCTGCAGTCCATGGGGTCACAAAGAGTCGGACACGACTGAGTGACTGAACTGAACTGAACTGAACTGGGTTCACTGAAGGATAAACTAAGAGAGGCTTCAGCTCCATACCACCAGAAAGATTGTCACCAAACAAAAGAGTTAGCCTATTCTTTGTTGTCTTATAACCTGGCATCAGATTTTCCTCCTTACTGATGTAAGGCCTGGCATCCTCTTCCATACAGTCCTGTCTTATCTACATTAAAAACCTGGTCAGGTAAATACTCACTGTCATAAAAAATTTCTTGAAGCATTTCATGAAATTCCTGGGCAGCTATAGTATCTGCACTCGCCTGACCACTTACTTTTGTGTTGGAAGATTGGCTCTAGCCTTGAACCCATGAAACCAGCTATGGCTGGCATTAAATGATGTGCCCTCTTATTCTTCACCATGTTTCTTTAACAAGTCTTTGTAAAGGCTTTTAGCTTTCTCTTGAATCAGCATTAAGCTGAGCAGTACTCAACACTGATGCTGATCCTACATCCATACACTGAGAAGTTTCTCTGTCTCCTCCATCACTTTTCTATGCTTCTTCGATATCATTGTTGACATCACTGGCACAGCAGACTTCACATGGTCCACAATCTTGGTCTTTGTTCTTTAGAATCATGCTATGGTTGAATGATTCATGTTATAAGAATGAGCCACATCTATCATCTTTTCCCCTCACTTTACTCTCTCAATTGCTTTCACTTTTCTTTCCATTGTTATCCTTTGGTGCTTCTTAGCAGTACCAGCTGGTCTTCCCTGGTGGCTTAGAGAATCTGCCTGAGGGTTTGGCAACCCACTCCAGTATTCTTGCCTGGGGAATCCCCATGGACAGAAGGGCCTGACGGGCTCTAGTCCATGAGGTCGCAAAGAGTCAGACAGGACTGATCGACTAAGCACAGCACACAGCCCGGCAGTACCAGCTACATCATTGCTGTTTTTATACGTGCCTCCAGACACCCTGCACCTGAAATATACATACTGTACTAACGCACTCTATACAGTAAAGTAGACAAAAGCATTTGTAGAGAATGCATGCCTGTGACTATAAACACCAGACACATGAACTGATGTGATTGGACATACAAACCCAGATTTGCATCTTTGAAAGTTTGCAACTTGGCCTTTCATATGTAGGGGACGTTCTGTATTAGTGTAGTCACTCCTATCTTCTTTGGACTATGCTAAATCACTTCAGTCATGTCCGACTCCGTGCGACCCCATAGACAGCAGCCCACCAGGCTCCCTCGTCCCTGGGATTCTCCAGGCAAGAACACTGGAGTGGGTTGCCATTTCCTTCTCCAGTGCATGAAAGTGAAAAGTGAAAGTGAAGTCACTCAGTCGTGTCCGACTCCT